>NC_064644.1:48749467-49055717 GCF_023864345.2 Schistocerca serialis cubense
TAAACTTTCTGTTTATTTGATTCATAAATGACTTGTATTTCTGTATGCCTGAATTTACTTGAACATTTTGTACCTTCTTCTTTCATCGATGAACTAAAGTATTTCTTCAATTACCAATGGTTTCTTCGCAGTTATCTCCTTTATACCAAAGGTTATATTTCCAACTTCTGTGATTGGTCTTTTTAGATATATCCCTTTCTGTTCAACTGAACTGCCTACTGAGCTATTCCGTATCGCAGTATCTATAGCCTCAGAGAACTACAAGCATACTTCTTCACTCCTTAGTACTTCCGTATCTCAATTCTTTGTGCACTGATTCTTCCTGAAATTTCGCCGTATTCTTCATCACTACTAAATTGTGGTCTGAGTCTATATCTGCTCCTGGGTACGCCTTACAATCCAGTATCTGATTTTGGAATCTCTGTTTAACCATGATGTAATCAAACTGGAATCTTTCCGCAACTCCTGGTCTTTTCCAAGTATACGTCCTCCTCTTGTGATTTCTGAACAGAGTATTTCCTATTACTGGCTGAACTCAATTAATCTTTCTCTTCTCTCATTACTAGTACCTGGTCCATATTTTTTCCTAACCGTTTTTTCTGCTCCTTCCCCTACACCGCGATTCAGTCCCTCATGACTATAAAATGTTCGTCTCCCTTTACGTACTGAATTCCTCATTCAATATACACATGTACTTTCTCTATATCTTCATCTTCGGCTTTTGATATCGAAATGTATACCTAAACTAACGATGTCGGTGTTGGTTTGCTGTCGATCCGGATGAGAACCATCCTGTCACTGAATTGCTCACAGTAAGTCACTCAATGCCCTACCTTCCTATTCATAAGGAACCCTACTCCTGTTATACCGTTTTACGTTGCTGTCGATATTACCCTATACCCATCTGACCAGAAATCCTTGTTTTCTTTCCATTTCACTTCACTGACCGCCACTGTATATACACTCCTGGAAATGGAAAAAAGAACACATTGACACCGGTGTGTCAGACCCACCATACTTGCTCCGGACACTGCGAGAGGGCTGTACAAGCAATGATCACACGCACGGCACAGCGGACACACCAGGAACCGCGGTGTTGGCCGTCGAATGGCGCTAGCTGCGCAGCATTTGTGCACCGCCGCCGTCAGTGTCAGCCAGTTTGCCGTGGCATACGGAGCTCCATCGCAGTCTTTAACACTGGTAGCATGCCGCGACAGCGTGGACGTGAACCGTATGTGCAGTTGACGGACTTTGAGCGAGGGCGTATAGTGGGCATGCGGGAGGCCGGGTGGACGTACCGCCGAGTTGCCCAACACGTGGGGCGTGAGGTCTCCACAGTACATCGATGTTGTCGCCAGTGGTCGGCGGAAGGTGCACGTGCCCGTCGACCTGGGACCGGACCGCAGCGACGCACGGATGCACGCCAAGACCGTAGGATCCTACGCAGTGCCGTAGGGGACCGCACCGCCACTTCCCAGCAAATTAGGGACACTGTTGCTCCTGGGGTATCGGCGAGGACCATTCGCAACCGTCTCCATGAAGCTGGGCTACGGTCCCGCACACCGTTAGGCCGTCTTCCGCTCACGCCCCAACATCGTGCAGCCCGCCTCCAGTGATGTCGCGACAGGCGTGAATGGAGGGACGAATGGAGACGTGTCGTCTTCAGCGATGAGAGTCGCTTCTGCCTTGGTGCCAATGATGGTCGTATGCGTGTTTGGCGCCGTGCAGGTGAGCGCCACAATCAGGACTGCATACGACCGAGGCACACAGGGCCAACACCCGGCCTCATGGTGTGGGGAGCGATCTCCTACACTGGTCGTACACCACTGGTGATCGTCGAGGGGACACTGAATAGTGCACGGTACATCCAAACCGTCATCGAACCCATCGTTCTACCATTCCTAGACCGGCAAGGGAACTTGCTGTTCCAACAGGACAATGCACGTCCGCATGTATCCCGTGCCACCCAACGTGCTCTAGAAGGTGTAAGTCAACTACCCTGGCCAGCAAGATCTCCGGATCTGTCCCCCATTGAGCATGTTTGGGACTGGATGAAGCGTCGTCTCACGCGGTCTGCACGTCCAGCACGAACGCTGGTCCAACTGAGGCGCCAGGTGGAAATGGCATGGCAAGCCGTTCCACAGGACTACATCCAGCATCTCTACGATCGTCTCCATGGGAGAATAGCAGCCTGTATTGCTGCGAAAGGTGGATATACACTGTACTAGTGCCGACATTGTGCATGCTCTGTTGCCTGTGTCTATGTGCCTGTGGTTCTGTCAGTGTGATCATGTGATGTATCTGACCCCAGGAATGTGTCAATAAAGTTTCCCCTTCCTGGGACAATGAATTCACGGTGTTCTTATTTCAATTTCCAGGAGTGTATATTGAGTCTTAGCATTTCCCTTTTCAGATTTTCCAGTTTCCCTACCACGTACAAACATCTGACATCGCACAGCCCGACTCTTAGAACTATATCCTTCCGTTGGTTATGCAATCCTTTTCTCACAGTCAGCTCCCCCTTGGTGGTCCCCTGCCGGAGATTCGGATGGGCGACTAGTCCGGACTCTTTTGCCAATGGAGAAATCATCATGACACTTTTCCATTACAGGCCACATGTCCCGTCGATACACTTTGTGCGTCTTTTATGCAATGGTTTCCATTGCCTTCTGCAGCCTCATGCCATTGACAACTGCTGTCTTCCGCCTTTAGGAGCGGTTTTCCGCCCCAAGAGCAAGAGAGAGTCCACTCTTCCGCCCTCTGTGACAAGACTTTTTATGCCGGAAGTCTGGACAGTCGCATAGAGAGACAAGGTCATCGTCTGAGGGTTCCTTTTTTACCGATTGTGGTACGGTACCCTAAAAAATGAAAATATACACCCCTGAAAAGACGCACACGGAGAAGAACAGTGCTACAATAATGTTAACTGGTGCTCTCTCTCTATCTCTCTCTCTCTCACACACACACACTCCTTGACACCTGGACCACAAAACGATCACGTTTTACAATGTTTCTGGGTGCATTACGTACCCTCAGATGGCGAAAGGTGGGAACACGTAATACATAGCTAGCAGTAGCTGCTCGTGAAGGGTTTCTTTTTGCCCTTAAATCACTAATTAAGTTTCCTTAATTACCGGCATAACTTTCAAGCAATTAAAGCTTTCTTTTGCAAAAGCAGACCTCTCACCGAGCCGCGCGGGATTAGCCGAGCGGTCAGGGGCGCTGCAGTCATGGACTGTGCGGCTGGTCCAGGCGGAGGTTCGAGCCCTCTCTCAGGCATGGGTGTGTGTGTGTTTGTCCTTAGGATAATTTAGTTTAAGTAGTGTGTAAGCTTAGGGACTGGTGACCTTAGCAGTTAAATCCCACAAGATTTCACACACATTTGAACCTCTCACTGATCAGTTTGAAACGGCATTTGTCCTTTTCCCACTCTTTATCTGGCTATGGAAACAAAAATCCACTATGTAATTTCTAGGGAGTAATGCTTTGGCTCTGCACAAAAATTGGACCGAAAATAATGGTTCTTCATTAACACTTACACCAGTCAGCATATGCCTTCTTTCGCATTGGGGTGATCCTTAGCAGATTACGTTCCAGTGATCGCATAATTAACGCGGCAACTTGCGGCGAGTAACAGCTTAGCCCGTCCTTTATCACGCCGCCGGTCCTTCCAAAGAGTAGCCCGCTCAGCGCCGGCGGCCGCCACGTGACCCGCAGCCCTGGTCCACGTGACTGCCACGGACTCCCTCGCTGTCCTTCCTCGCGCTGCCCCAGGCCCTCACGGCCAATTGCCCCTCTGCTGCCGGCGCCACTCCCTTCCCCCTCCCCCCTGACCAGCCGCGCCTCATCGCGTAATTCTCTCCCGGCAGGGCGGCCGCAACTCGGCTTTCTCGGCCAATATCGATTGCACGGCTGCCTTGTCTTGTGGTCGCGCCGCTCGCCGACGCGGGGGTGTCTGTTTCTCCCGCTGCCCCCCCCCCCCCCCCTACACCACGAGTCGAGAAACCTGCTCTCCAACGTCTCCGTCCCTTGACATTTCTAGGCAACAACTTCGCGGACCGTAGTGAGACGCGCTGCTAAACTCGCAGGACAGGACAAGTAGTAGCAATTGTGGAAGGCGGACAGAATGAGCGGCTGTCACCTACACTCCAAACATAACACTTTATTTAGTTGTCCAAAAATTACAGCGCAACTACTGAACTTGATTATCGACAGAAAAGTCTGAAACGGCTGACGGCCCATGAATTAAATACAACTTATATATATATATATATATATATATATATATATATATATATATATATATATATATATATATATATTTGGAAACATTCTAAAACGAAAGCATATGTGTTTTTTAACGCAAACTTATGTTTTTTAAATGGACCTCCTATATTTTTTCTTCACCAATCCATAGCATGACAAAGCACATACACAATGGCGTTGATTGCATCGCAATATTCCCATTACATCCCGAGATATTGAGACGCGAAGTTGACGCTTGAAACACCCGACATGCGCTGCTAGCGCACGTCCTAGCGCACGTCCTGCTAGCGCACCTCTTGATAAGTATGGAAGTGTGATTACGCATGTCAATCACATCGCGATTACGGGCAGCATGGGGTTCACGCCTGAGCCTCAGGCCCTGCGCTAGCAGCGCATGTCAGGTGTTTCAAGCGTCAACTTCGCGTCTCAATATCTCGGGATGTAATGGGAATATTGCGATGCAATCAACGCCATTGTGTATGTGCTTTGTCATGCTGTGGATTGCTGAAGAAAAAATATAGGAGGTCCATTTAAAAAAAACATAAGTTTGTGTTAAAAAACACATATGCTTTCATTTTAGAATGTTTCCAAATATGTACATTCATGGGCCCCAGCCCTACATTGATACCGGCGAAAGTCGTTTTCCAATAGCTGTTATTGTTCCAGAGATATTTTGGGTGGACAAGATAGCTGGGACACCCTATATACCTTAATACTATTACCGAGCGAGGTGGCGCAGTGGTTAGCACACTGGACTCGCATTCGGGAGGACGACGGTTCAATCCCGTCTCCGGCCATCCTGATTTAGGTTTTCCGTGATTTCCCTAAATCCTTTCAGGCAAATGCCGGGATGGTTCCTTTGAAAGGGCACGGCCGATTTCCTTCCCAATCCTTCCCTAACCCGACCTTGCGCTCCGTCTCTAATGACCTCGTTGTCGACGGGACATTAAACACTAACCACCACCACCACCTTAATACTATTTAAGGTGCCGGCCGTTGTGGCCGAGCGGTTCTAGGTGCTTCAGTCTGGAACCGAGCGACCCCTACGGTCGCAGGTTCGAATTCTGCCTCGGGCATGGATGTGTGTGATGCCCTTAGGTTAGTTAGGTTTAAGTAGTTCTAAGTTCTAGGGGACTGATGACCTCAGACGTTAAGTCGCATAGTGCTCAGAGCCATTTGAACCAAGTATTTCAGGCCAAGCGATGTAAGACTTGATAAGTAAGAATCCAAAATTTTAAAGCGGCTGAAGGCCCATCATTTTAAGAACAATACAACTATGATAAATTTTCAATCTGCAGAAGGCCCACAGCTTTATCTTGAAAGAATGTAATACTTGATAAGTAACAACCTTCAAACTTAAAGTGGCTGAGGGCCCATGCTTTTTTAAAAGCAATAGAACTACAATAAATTTTCAACAGGCAGAAAGCCCACAGCTTTATCTTCCAAAAGGTAATACTTGATAAGTAGGATCCTTAAAACTTAAAGCGGCTGAAGGCCGATGGCCGCGCGGGATTAGCCGAGCGGTTTGAGGCGCTGCAGTCATGGACTGTGCGGCTGATCCCGGCGGAGGTTCGAGTCCTCCTTCGGGCATGGGTGTGTGTGTTTGCTCTTAGGATAATTTAGGTTAAGTACTGAGTAAGCTTGGGGGCTGATGACCTTGGCAGTTAAGTCGCATAGGATTTCACACACTATTGTTATTGAAGGCCGATGCTTTTAATAACAATACACTACAATAAATTTTCAACAGGCAGAAAGCCTACAGCTTTATCTTCCAAAAGGTAATACTTGATAAGCAAGATCCTTAAAATTTAAAGCAGCTGAAGGCCGATACTTTAAAACAATCCCGGGTTCGATTCCCAGCGGGGTCAGGGATTTTCTCTACCTCGTGATGGATGGGTGTTGTGTGCTGTCCTTAGGTTAGTTAGGTTTAAGTAGTTCTAACTTCTAGGGGACTCATGACCACAGCAGTTGAGTCCCATAGTGCTCAGAGCCATTTGAACCATTTTTTTTTAAAACAATACAATAAATTTTCAACAGGCAGCAGGCCTAAGCTTTATCTTTAGACAATGTAAGACTTGCCCAATTTCGAAAAACTTACTTTTAAAATGGCTGACGGCCTTCGATTTTAAAAACACAGCAGCCCCCACGGCCACAAGGCAGAACATTACAAGTATTCAAATTCCAACTATCGGCTATGAGCCATTAAAAATACACAATTAAACGCCAACAAGAAAGGCAGTCTAGGCAACGGCGCTCAGAAGTTTCTAGGAGGCTCGGTCTGCCCTTGAAATCTTAATGTTCTCTTAGGTGAGACAAAAAGTCGGCCCAGCTATACTCGATCCACTGTCAACACAACCAAGAGACGGTCAGGGATCCACCGACAAGACGACTTGCTAATCACTGACCAGTATACGAGAATTCCAAACGCAAAACATTACAGACATAGCTGCCCACAACCAAAAATACCTTATGCTATCAAAAACTACACACCATGTTGGGCAGTGACAACAGGTGAGGAAAGGGCACTGCATGAATTTACGTCTTTGACCAGGGCAGGTAACCAGAACACTAACGGCCACAAGGCAGAACATCCCGCTGGTGCACTTGATATTCAAACCGACAAATATAGTCAATTCCACCATACGGCAGCTAAATCTTCACCAACTCGAACACTCGCTGTTGTTCCCAGGAATACCGCAACAGGGAACCACCTACCAAGGGGACAATGTGGACAGACGTGGCTTTGGTAATTAAATCACCACTCAACTTTCATGTCCTGGGTCGGAAGCCACGAACCTCGTAGCACTCGGAGCTGCCCCCACACGCTCCGACACTGCCCGGCCGACTGCGCCGCGCGGGAACTTGCTTGCTGATTCGCTGCAACCGAACGACCAGTTGCACACCGCCAAGCCGGAACTATAAGCACCAGATCAAAGATGGTACCCGGTGCAAATATCCATACACATCGCTGCTGCTACACGTAGAAACAGGAAGAACCACTGCATAGGCGCAATAACCTCGGGAAACCAAACGCAGAGTAACAGCAAAGTTTTAAAGCAACGCATAAGCTGGGGTCAGCACAGTTCACCTAGTTTACTGGCTTACGATGAGGTTAGGTCGTCCACACACGGAGCTACCCAAAAGGAACTGGAACTGGCTGGCGACACAACTCGTATCACTCGTTACCGACATTTAAGCACACAACGCTGCTCTGAAGGGATGGAAAGTTTGTTGACGTGCGCGGTCGTGAGGGCAGACGGCTGCGCTTGTCGTGGCGCTCGAGCATACTTTCGTGGCACTCCATATCTCGAGAACAGGGAAGGTACGACGTCGCCCTAATATTACAAATGAAATGGAAAACAAAGATTTGGTGCTCTACTTCTACATCCGTAGTCTGCAAAACCACTGTGAAGTATATGGCAGACGATACTTCCCATTCTTTCACGTATTATATCTGCGTCTACGTCTATAACTGCACTTCTCTAGCAGTCTTAAGGTGCTTGGTGGAGGGTACTGTACGTACCACAGTGCCTTCCCCCGCCCCTCCGCCCCCCCTTTCCATTTCAGTCTCGGAATTTGTCTTTTCGTGAGATGGGAGAACGCACTATGTTGGTTGACTCTTCGAGGAAAGCTCGCTCTCTGAGTTTTAACAGTAAATCAAACTGTGATGCAGGGCGCCTCTCTTGCACCGTTTGCCGCTGGACTTGGCTGAGAATATCTGTGACCCTTTCACGCTTGCTAAATCAACACGTAACGAAATGTGCTGCTCTTCTTTGGACCTTCTCTATTCCCTCTATCAGTCATGTCTGGCACGCAGCCCAGAAATATTTAAGTACTGGTCAAACGAGGGTTTCGACAGCTGCCTCCTTTGTAGATGGACTTCACTTCCTGATGATTCTTCCAAGGAACCTCAGTCTGACCTTAACCTGCGAATAGTTTTATGTCGACGTTCCACCTTACACCGTTCCGCACGCATACTCCTAGATATTTTGTGGAAGTAATTGATTCTAGTTACGGTTCAGCAATCGTGTAATCATATAATAATGTGACTTTCTACATCTACATACATACTCCGCAAGATACAGCACGGTGCGTGGCGGAGGGCACCCTGTACCACTACTAGTGGTTTCTTTTCCTGTTCCACTCGCAAATAGAGTGAGGGAGAAACGACTGTCTTTATACCTCCGTATAAGCCCTAATTTCTCGTATCTTACCTTCAAGGTCATTACGCGCAATGTATGTTGGTGCCAGTAGAATCGTTCGGCTTCAAATTTCGATTCTCTAATTCTTCTCAATAGTGTTTCCCGGAAAGAACGTTGCCTACCCTCGAGGGATTCTCATTTGAGTTCCCAAAGCATCTGTGTAACACTTACGTGTTGTTCGAACATACTGGTAACCGGTCTAGTAGTCTCTGAACTGCCTCGACGTCTTCCCTCAAACCGCTCTTCTATGATTCCGAACACTAGAGCTGTATTGAAGAACAGGTCGTACCAATGTCCTATGAGAGGTCTCCTGTACTGGTGAACTACTCTTTCCCGAAAATTTTCCAATAAACCGAAAACAATCGTTCGCCTTGCCTATCACAGTTCTCACATGCTGGTTCCATTCCACGTCGCTTCGCAGCGTCAAACCCAGATATTTAAACTATTCGACTGTGTCAAGCAGGACACTAGCAATACTGTATGCGAACATTACAGGTTTGTCCTTCGTACCTATCAGAATTAATTTACATTTCTCCACATTTAGAGCTAGTTGCCATTCATTACACCAACTAGAAATTTTTGCTAAGTCGTCTTGCATCTTCCTACAGTCACTCAATTTCGATACCTTGCCGTACACCACAGCATCATCAGCAAACGACCACAGATTTCTGCCCACACTGTCCACCAAATCATTTATGTATATTGAAAGGGTACAGTACAGCCCAACATTGAAAATAGGTACAACATACTTCATTATTTTTGTCAGAACAACACATTTTTTTTGTAAAACTAACTCAATTTCAATTAATACAGCGAAGCCGGATACCAGTGTGGGAAAGAATGACAATTTATTTATTTAATTGATCACATGTGCACTCCCACAAAGTAAATCCCTACATCCAGTTTGGTGAGATCTGTGAAATGAATGAATGTATGGTCGTCTGCTAACCACAGATAGTGAATGTGAATATATGATCATCTTTGAGACGATCCTTTGGCCACCTTTGATGGGACCAAAGAGATGAAATTTACCTGAGCTTTGAGCGCCTGAAATGTGGCTGACCAATACGGTAGCATGGTCTTCCCCCACCTCGACAGAGGTGCGAGATGACCTAGAGAACGGCCATGTTTCAGCACTCTGCCGCTGGATCTTGTGCTGTTAAGACCTGTTTTAGTTGTGCTCCGTAAACACAAAAGAGTGGAGACATGGTATGCATGTGGAATATTTAAGAGTAGTTTGAAATAATAATTTCTCTATTTCAGGAACTTTTGTGGGGAGAATTAAATGTCAGGCAGGTAATATTAATGGGACTGTAGTAATCTTCGAAAGTGACCAACGGTCACAATGAAACCACCTGTAGCAATAAGTTGAAATACTTCCGTGTGCTTAAGTTAAGCTGAATTACTAGCGTGTGTACAATAAGTTGAAATATTTAAGAAATAGCGTGTGTACCATAAGTTGAAATATTTAAGAAATGGCGTGCGCAGGACTTGAAATTAGAGACGAGTACTTCCACGTGGTGAGTACTGTGTGAGTCTCAACCTGTGTATGAGACAAAGGATAAAGAGAAGTACTCGTCCATGGTATCAGTTGAGGACTCGCGTGTGTGATGAATATGTTCTTAACATTACTTTGCGTGATATGATTCCGTGTGACGCTAGATTCAAACTCTGAGAGAGAAGCAAGGTGAGTCGGCCGTCTATCCAGCAACGCCACTTGGCTTGCATTGCACAGGAAGACGTGCATATGTCTCCAGAGTTCATAGTAGGAAAGTAGAATTACGAAGTGGGGCAGTGTCGTGTGAAACTGGGATAAATATTAATTGAAGTGGGAAAGCTGAAAGTGATAATGTTGTGACTATTCCCTGTGTAGCATTTCATGTTGTAGTGTAGTGTATGTCATGTAATTTAAGCATGTGTGGTTTGCATGGGATAGTAGCAAGGTAGTTTCAAAAGATTATGCTTGTTCCTTCTGTACTGCTCAGTCTGGAGGATAGTTTCGTGATGATGATTGTGAGAGTCGAAGTGTGAGAAATAATAAAAGATCCACCATCCTATCCAGAAAGTGCACTGTAGCGTTAAATAATTACGAGACCATAATATAGAGATTCACCAATGTAAAGCCATGCCCACTGTGCGGAATTTCTCATGTGTTATTGTTGTAGGTTATAGAATTTGTGTGTTTAGGTTAGAGAATTTATCGGAATAAATAAGATAGTGAAAAGAAAAAGATTGGTGGACTTTTCCTTCGAATTGTATGTTGTCATAATGTCCCAAATTTATAATGTGTGCGCCATTCATATTCAGTGCGCTGGCCATGTGTTGACAAAAGCCGTTAAATAAAAGACAAAAAGAAAATGTGGTATTGCCAGTGCGTAGTGTACAGTCAGAGTTCTGTAAATTACTGATAGTCAGATGCGTGTTTCCGTTGCGTATTAATCATATAGGAGGATAACTTGTAACTTAAGTGTGAGTACTAGAGTTCATGTTACTCGATAAATAAGAATGAATCCACTCGCTTGGCAGACCACTCATCTTGCAGGCCTGACTGCTTGATGCCACAGTATGAGCGAGGCACGTGGGTGCCTCTCAATATAGAGAAAAGCAGCGGTCCTGTCACACTTCCCGGCGCACTTCTGACGTTTCCCTTCTCTGTGATGCAGATTCGCCGTCGAGGACAACATATTACTTTCTATTACTTAAGAAGTCTTCGAGCCACTAGAAATATGGAATCTGCCTGTTGCCCTTCATCCATAGTTCGCAGTATATCATGTGAGAAAAGGACAAGCTGGAGTTTCGCACGAGCGATGCTTTCTAAAACCGTGCTGGTTCGTGGACATGAGCTTCTCAGTCTCAAGCAAGTTTATTGTATCCGAGCTGAGAATATGTTCAAGGATTCTGCAGCAAGCAGAATTTTGTGGGTCCGTCCTTTTAGTGTTCTTATGTAGTGAATTCACCTGCGCTTTATTCCAGTCGGTTGGGACTTTTTGCTGGACAAGAAGTTCACGACAAATACAGGCTAAGTAAGGGGTCAATGCCGTATAGTACTCTTTGCAAAATCGAATTGGGATTCCATCCGGACCTGGTGATTTATTTGCTTTCAGGTCTTTCAGTTGTTTCTCTACGAGAGAGATGCTTATTAGTATGTCGCCTATATGGGAGTCTGTCCGATTGTCAAATGACGGAATGTTTGGATGCCTTTCTCCCTACTTACGCTAAATACGTTACATTTGATTATATTGAGGATCAACTGGTAATATCTGCTCTGAGCGTCGACCCTCTGCAGGTCTTCCTGCATTTCGGTACAATTTTCTAGCTTCGCGACTTATCTGTATCCGCGAAAATACTCGTGAAACTTAAGGGCGAGATGGATAAGATAAGCTGTTACAAACTGGGTGTAAATTACTGAAAATGTCTGAGCACGTTGCCAGGGACCTCCCAGTAGTGCTGCAGGAAGTTAGAGTCACGTGGCGTGAGGTCGCCGTGACAATAGCATCAAGTGGGACTGGCTCCATAATACGAGTCAGTTGGAGGAACAGGAAAAAAGCAGAGTGCATCAACGTGTGAGCACTTATGGTGCATTATTCATTAAAACATGGGTCTGAGACAACATCTGGATGGTTTTACAGGAAGAAAAATCCGAAGGAAACTGGTAGAAGGACGAAATGTTACAAGCGTAGTCCAACAGTTTAGTGTCGTCCACAGAACTGTTTCAAGCGCTTGGAGAGCGTTCCGAGCGACAAGCGCCCGAAGGAGAGGAGATGGTCGACCACGGTCAACTCCAGCGGTAACGACCGCTACGTTGTGCAACTGGCAAGAAGAGACGCACGTGAAACAGCGAGTGCATTTGTAGTAACATTTGACAGCACTGCAAGGCACGCAGTCCCTCGTTCCGGAGGGGGACGGCGACTGCGTGCGCTGGTCTCTCTGCCCGATGACCAGAGTGCTGTGTTCCGGTCACACTCGTACAGTGGCGACACCGTTTCCAATGGTGCCGAGAGCGTAGGGACTGGACCGACAAGGGGCGGGGTCGCGTTCTGTTCTCGGATGAGAGCAGATTCACTCTGACTAGTGACTGTAGGCGTACGAGAAGTTGGAACACGTAATGCATCCAGGAACATCGTCGAACATGCTGGTACAGGTGTTACGGTGTGGGGAGCCATGATGTGCCATGAGTCATGGCCCATGACCTCCAAATGTTTCAAACCGGTGCTGACACCGGTTAGCCTTATTGAGAAATGTACTTGATAAGTGACTGCACAGCAGACGGCTGCGGGCGTAGGAGGACCAGACACATTTAAGGGTACAATATAACAATAACCTTTTTGGCGTTTATTTGGTAATAAATGTGCAACCGGTCGCTTTTTAACAATTTATTCAACCATGAACATGTTTTCGAGTCACTACAGGCTCATCTTCAGATGAACGTGTTACAGAAACATTGTCTTGTGGACCAAGTGCAGCTAGTGCTGGTGTTGACTGCACTGCCTTGTGGTATCCACATCAGATTGCTTCTTATAACGTGCATCATTACGCTGTGTACACAATAAACACAGTTTGTAACTACACTTGCTTTTACACTGGCTCACAGGAACGCCAGTTTAAATCACAGTCGCAGTTCGTCATCCACAATGGATATACTGAAAAATACCCTTTTTGCTTCCTTTATTTAGCACAGCACAATAGAATAATATCGTGCCACACTGGTATTAGCATAGGTATTCAGACCCAAAGACCGGTTCTTAACCGGTAAATTTTATCTAACTAAAATACAACAATAAAATGACAAACTAAAACTGTCAATATACACTACTGGCCACTAAAATTGCCACACCAAGAAGAAATGCAGACGATAAACGGTTATTCAATGTACAAATATATTATACTAGAACTGACATGTGATTACATTTTCAGGCAATTTGGGTGCGTAGTTCCTGGGAAATCAGTACCCACAACAACCACCTCAGGCCGTAATAACGGCCCTGATACGCCTGGGCATTGAGTCAAACAGACCTTGGATGGCGCGCACAGGTACAGCTGCCCATGCAGCTTCAACACGGTACCACAGTTCATCAAGAGTAGTGACTGGCGTATTGTGACGAGCCAGTTGCTCGGCCACCACTGACCAGACGTTTTCAGTTGGTGAGAGATCTGGAGAGTGTGCTGGCCAGGGCAGCACTCGAATATTTACTGTATTCAGAAAGGCTCGTACAGGACCTGCAATATGCGGTCGTGCATTATCCTGCTGAAATGTAGGGTTTCGCAGGGATCGAATGAAGGGTAGAGCCACGGGTCATAACACATCTGAAATGTAACGTCCGCTGTTCAAAGTGCCATCAATGCGAACGAGAGGTATCCGAGACATGTAACCAATGGCTCTCCATCCCATCACGCCAGGTGATACGATAGTATGGCGATTACGAATACACGCTTCCAATGTGCGCTCACCGCGATGTCGCCAAACACGTATGCGACCATCATGATGCTGTAAACAGAACCTGGATTCATCCGAAGAACGACGTTTTGCCATTCGTGCACCCAGGTTCGTCATTGACTACACCATCGCAGGCGCCCCTGTCTATGATGCAGCGTCAAGGTGTCCTCAGCCATGGTCTCCGAGCTGATAGTCCATGCTGCTGCAAACGTCGTCGAACTGTTCGTGCATCTGTTGACTCAGGGATCGAGATGTGGCTGCACGATCCGTTACAGCCATGCGGTTAAGATGCCTGTCATCTCGACTGCTAGTGATACGAGGCCGTTGGGATCCAGCACGGCGTTCCGTATTACCCTCCTGAACCCACCATTCCATATTTTGCTAACAGTCATTCGATCTCGACCAACGCGAGCAGCAATGTCGCGATGCGATAAATCGCAATGGTGATAGGCTACAATCCGACCTTTATCAAAGTCGGAAACGTGATGGTACGCATTTCTGCTCCTTACACGAGCCATCACAACAACGTTTCACCAGGCAACGGTGGTCAACTGCTGTTTGTGTATGAGAAATCGGTTGGAAACTTTCCTCATGTCAGCACGTTGTAGGCGTCGCCACCGGCGCCAACCTTGTGTGAATGCTGTGAAAAGCTAATCATTTGCATATCACAGCATCTTCTTCCTGTCGGTTAAATTTCGCGTGTGTAGCACTTCATCTTCGTGGTGTAGCAGTTTTAATGGCCAGTAGCGTAATAATAACCTTTTTGCGTTTATCTGATTAGAGAAACATTGTCTTGTGGACCAAGTGTAGCTAGATGTAGTGCTTGTGTTGACTACACTGCCTTGTGGTATCCACTACAGATTGCATCTTATAACGTGCATTTTTACGCTATGTACGCAATAAATATAGTATGTGGCTATACTTGGTTTTACACTGGCTCACAGGAACGCCAGTTTAAATCACAGTCGCAGTTCGTCATCCACAATGGATATACTGAAAAATACCCTTTTTGCTTCCTTTATTTCGCACAACACAACAGCATAATATCACGCCACACTGGTATTAGCATAGGTATTCAGACACAAAAAAACCGAGCGAGGTGGCGCAGTGGCTAGCACACTGGACTCGCATTCGGGAGGACGACGGTTCAATCCCGCGTCCGGGCATCCTGATTTAGGTTTTCCGTGATTTCCCTAAATCACTCCAGGGAAATGCTGGGATGGTTCCTTTCAAAGGACACGGCCGACGTCCTTCTCTGTCCTTCCCTAATCCGATGAGACCGATGACCTCGCTGTTTGGTCTCTTCCCCCAAACCAACCAACCAACCAGACACAAAAACCGGTTCTTACCTGGCAAATCTTATCTAAAAAAAAAACATAAAAAATAAAATGAAAAACTGAAATTGTCAATATATTAAATTCATAGTTCGGAGCCATCGGCGATTAGCTCTGTTGTGAATTGGCATGAGCCAATTCACGGGGTTTGGAGGAAGCCGAAAGGCACGCGTTTAAGCTCACGCAGGCTGGCGTGAGGTCTGGAACAGGTAAAGTAATTATACTATCAAGAAAAGTACGTAGCTTCAGGAATACTTAACTTTAATCCATAATTGGTGAACATCGGTCTGACTGTACATGCATCACAAGATAAATAGGAATTGACAATGGCGCCTTGCTAGGTCGTAGCAAATGACGTAGCTGAAGGCTATGCTAACTATCGTCTCGGCAAATGAGAGCGTAATTTGTCAGTGAACCATCTCTAGCAAAGTCGGCTGTACAAGTGGAGCGAGTGCTAGGAAGTCTCTCTGCCGTGTGGCGGCGCTCGGTCTGCAATCACTGACAGTGGTGACACGCGGGTCCGACGTATACTAACGGACCGCAGCCGATTTAAAGGCTACCACCTAGCAAGTGTGGTGTCTGGCGGTGACACCACAAGCTGGTGAAAGATAACACACAATAATTTAAAAAAAGGTTCAAATGGGTGTGAAATCTTATGGGACTTAACTGCTAAGGTCATCAGACCCTAAGGTTACACACGACTTAACCTAAATTATCCCAAGGACAAACACACACATCCATGCCCGAGGGAGAACTCGAACCTCCACCGGGAGCTGCCGCACAGTCCATGACTGCAGCGCCTTAGGCCGCACAATTATTAAAAGCTTAAATTCTTAAGAAAGGTAGAATATTTGTATATAAATGGTTCAACGTAAAACAGGATGACTCTTGTAACGTGAACAAATAGGCACAGCTAGTGAAATTATACCGCAACTGAATTTAAACATCAGCTTCAAATAAAAAATCACAGTTCCGTACTCAAGTTAATCTTCAGAAGGATACAACCAATGCCTTACCAAGGGGACTTCAAGCATGACACGATTCCACTGCATTATCCTAGAGAAAAACAGAAAAAACAAGATCTTTAAAACAGCAATTTTGGTTTTTTCTGTTCTACAGCCTGATGAGCCCAGCAGAATCATACACCTCTATTTCCTCTTACATAAAATAGCATGATTTACAACTGATGATTTTTCACAAGGAAGGCGCTCTTTCGTTAACACTTTGTCGCTGCATTCCGGTCCCTTGAGAGAGCGTAGGCCCCACTGACGGCACCCGACCGCACCCACGCCTGAGGCAGCCTCGGGTAGAAAAACGGACAAATTTACAGTCAAGTGTTGTGACTCTTGTGAAGCTGTCAACCTTTTACTCAGTCTTAAGACGGCAAACGTTGAATTAATTGATCAGAGAAACCAATTATTTCGGTAAATACCACACAGATAATATTGTGGCTCTTATAGACGAACTTTCAGACAAGGAGGTGACTAGTTACGACTAGTCGGCTTGTACCTTTTGTCGTGTCTAGACAAGACACCCTAGACACAATGAGAGGAAGCCGAAAGGCACGCGCTAAGCCAAAGCAGGGTGCGTGAGGTCTGAAACAGGATACGTATGAATGCTATAAAGAAAAGTACGTAGCTTCTGGAACACTTAACTTTAATCCATCCTTTTGGTACATCTGGAGATTGTGGCGATACAAGTGAGACTCCATAGATACATGCAATAAACTACTAATGGCGCCTTGCTAGGTCGTAGCCATGGACTTAGCTGAAGGCTATTCTAACTATCTGCTCGGCAAAGGAGCGAGGCTTCGTCAGTGTAGTCGCTAGCTACGTCGTCCGTACAACTGTGGCGAGTGCTAGTCCGTATCTCGAGACCTGCCTTGTGGTGGCGCTCGGTCTGCGATCACACAGTGGCGACACGCGGGTCCGACATGTACTAATGGACCGCGGCCGATTTAAAACTACCACCTAGCAAGTGTGGTGTCTGGCGGTGACACCACACCTTTCGTCTTTACATAACCACAGTGCAAAAAGACAGGATATTAGTATCTAATTGTACGACTCAAGTTTCAGGAGCACTGGGAGATTAAGAGGGATATCCAACCTAAGTAACCGAATACCAGTAACGTGCAGCAAACAGATAATCACACCTCCCAGATTGAATGTAGCTTAACAATCACTGACAGAACTACAGGGACTTAGCGTTTTTCGCTGGCTTCACGGCAAAACATTTTAAATGCTATATTCCTGAAACGGGCATAGAAAACTCATTTTAAAGGGGAAACAAACTGAAACTTCCTGGCAGATTAAAAATGTTTGCCGGACGGAGACTCGAAGTCGGGACCTTTGCCTTTGGCGGGCAAGTACCCTACCACTAGGCTACCCAAGCACGACTCACGTCCCCCCCCCCCCCCCTCTCACACATTTACTTCTGCCAGTACCTCGTCTCCTACCTTCCAGACTTCACACAATCTCTCCTGACAACCAGCTCGGGTAGCTCAGATGGTAGAGTACTTGCCGGCGGAGGGCAAAGGTCCCGAATTCGAGTCTCGGTCCGGCACACAGTTTTAATCTGCGAGGAAGTTTCATATCAGCGCACATTTCGCTGCAGAGTGAAAATCTCATTCTGGACAACAAACTGATTTAAATATACGTAGCAGTATAGAGGGGCAGAATTCGGGCACAGCTGAGCCAGAAAGTAAAGTAGTGCAATCACAACATGGCACACAGTTTCCAACAGATAAATAGCTGCCAACAATTGCGCATTTCGGAGAACAGAACTTAAAACGGCTCCCAGCTATACTGAAGAGCCAAAGGAACTGGTACACCTAATATCCTGCAACGTCCCAGCGAGCACGCAGAAGTGACGCAAAACGAAGTATTTAAACTCAGAAGAATGTTCCTGGGGCCACTCTGTAGCAATTATGGACATGTAAGGTGTCACATTGTCCTGCTGGATTTTTCCAAGCCCGTCGGAATGCACAATGGACAACAGTGGATGCAGGTGGTCAGACAGGACGCTTACGTTCGTACCATCTGTCAGAGTCGTATCTAGACGCATCAGGGTTCCCATACCACTCCAAATGCACACGCCCCACACCATTATAGAGCCTCCACCAGCTTGAACAGTACACTGCTGATATGCTGGGTCCATGGATTCATGAGGTTGTCTCCATTCCCATACATGTCCATCCGCACGATACAACTTGAAAAGGAACTCGACCGACCAGGCAAAGCCGGACGCATTCGAGGGTTGGATTCCCTCTCTTCTCCATCGAAGAGTTTCACTGCCTGGGCTACTCTCAGGGTGCGCCTTCGACGTGGAAGATTCCTGCCGTGTCGTCTGCTTGCCGCCGCCGCCGCCGCCGCCGCCGCCGCTTGGTCGCCGCCTTCCGGTCCTCGCCGCCGCCGCCGCCGCCGCCGCCGTCGCCGCCTGCCGGGGCTCGCCGCCCCCGCCTGGTCGCCGCCTGCCGGTGCTCGCCGCCGCCGCCGCCGTCGCCGCCTGCCGGGGCTCGCCGCCGCCGCCGCCGCCGCCGCCGCCGCCGCCGCCGGTGCCCGCCGCCGCCGCCGCCGCCGCCATCCGGTGCCCGCCGCCGCCGCCGCCATCCGGTGCCGCCTGGTCGCCGCCATCGCCGCCGTCCTGACCCTGGTCTACGGCCGTCTTCATCCGTCTTCGTCTTTGTCTGTCCCCAGTTTCTGTCCTCTCCTCTTCGTTCTGTTCGTTCTTGTTTCTCTCTCCCGTCATGTCCGCCCCCACCACCACTGTCACTACTACCACCACCGCCATTGTCTATACCTCCCCTTCCGCCGCCTCCACCACTATAACTTGGTGTGCCCAGTCCCACCCCCCTCCTTCCATTCCACCTCTCCTCACTCTCCCTTCACCCTCTATCTTTATCGCCCCCTCTCCCGCTTCTTCCTCCCGCTCCTCTCGCTCTGATCCCTTCCCCCACTCCCCCAGCCTGTCACTGCAGCTCCGGCGCGGGTGGTGGCCCGTCGGGCCACTGCCCACGCCCAGCTCTCCCCGTCACCTTCGCCATCACCGCCGCCACTGCCACCGTCCTCGTCATCGTCGCCGTCGCCTTCGCCTTCGCCGTCACTGTCACCATCTCCGGCGCCGACTCCGGCCCCGGGACCTGCCCCTCCCCGCCACATTCCCGTTGTTCCCATCCCCCACACCTCCTCCACCGCCGTCAAGCGCCCCGGTGGCCCTCCTGCTTCCTCTGCTTCCAAAAAGGCTGCGCCTCGTCCTCCTTCCCCCACCCATGATGCCATGGAAGTCTCCCCGCCTGTCCCTGCCCCCTCATCCTCCTCCTCTCCCCCTTCCTCCTACCGCTACCTCCTCTCCCATCCTGATCCCTCTCTCCTTGAAGCCCGGAACCTCACCCTCTTCCTTCGCCAGCATTGTCCTGGTGCCCCCATCTCCCTCCTCACTCCTCGCCGAGATTCGGTCCTCATCTCCTCCCCCAGCCCAACCCTCCACACCTACCTCCTTTCCCGCATCCCTGTCACCCGCTTTGGCCCTCATGCCTCTCTCACCCCTGCTCCTTCACCACCTCCCTCCCGCCAACCCCAACCTCCGCGTCGCCCGCCAACTCTCACCGCCGTGATCACTCGGCTTAGTCCAGTGATCACGGAGGAGGAGGTATTGGCGGAGCTCCAGGCGCATCCCCATTTGGGGGTGCGTGCGGTTCGCCGCATACATAACGCTGCCGGCCCCACCCGCCTTATGCGGGTTTTTTTTGAGCACGCCCCCTCCATTGACCGTCTCCTGAAGGAGGGTGCCCTCCTTTTTAACCAGCGGTACAAGGTCGACCCCTCCCGCTCCCCTCCTCAATCCCTGCGCTGCCAGAGGTGTCTACGCTATAACGCGCACCCCACAGCTGAGTGCCGCGAGGCCCCCACCTGCCCGCATTGTCGGCAAGCGCACTTCCTCAGGCAGTGCCCCAACCTCCAATCCCCTCCTTCCTGCAATACCTGCAATCTCCCCCATCCCACCTACTCCCAAAAGTGTAAAGCCCGACCCCCTCCAACTACTCCTGAACTCACCGTCCCTGTCCGTCCCCTGGACGCCCCCACCCCTCCTGGCAATTCCCTTCGTCCCCCCCCCACCGCTGAGGACATCATCAGGTTCCTTACCATCGTCCTCCAGAATGTTCATCCCTTTCAGCGCCCACACACCCTCCAACAGATCTCCCTCGCCGCCTGTTCCATATTCCAACTCAAGATGTACGCCACCTACTCCAACAACCAGGCCCATTTCACCTTCTCAACACCCTCGTCTAAATCCCTATCATGGCGCGACAGCAACGTATCCTTTTCAACAACATCCGCTCCCTACCCGCCAACAGGAACCTCTTCCTGCACACCCTTGCCACCCACCGTGTGGATGCCTTCCTCCTTAATGAAACCTTCCTCCAACCCCACCACACCATTCACACTTCGCCCTACCTACTCCACCGCTCCGATAATCCCCTCCCGATTGCGCGTGGCGGAGTTGCCATTGGTCACCACCGCCAGATCCCCGTTCGGCTCCAACCTCTCCTTCCCGACCCCACCGAACACCTGATCCTTAGTCTCTTCTTCCCTGGCCTTACCGTTACCTGCGCCACCATCTATGTCCGCCCCAACGCTCCTATTCCCTTCGACTTCCTCTCCCACGTCGATCGTACCTTTTCCTCCTACGTGATCGCCGCCGACCTCAACATCCATAGTCGTTCCGCTGCCCAGTTACGGCGATGGCATCGGTTCCTCTCCACCCTTCAAGGTGACCTCGTCCCCATCCCCCGGCATACCCGTCCTGAATCCAACTCCACTCCTGATGTTATCCTCTCCTCCCCCAACCTCCTTGGCCGCATAACGGTGGATGTCCTGGAGCCTATTGGTAGCGACCATCTCCCTGTCCTCCTCACCGTTTCAGACGGTCGTCGCCCTCGCCCCGACCCTCGTACTGACCCTCCCCCTAAGTATGTCCACGACTATTCCCGAGCCGACTGGAATGCCTACCGGGATACCCTTTCCACCCAGGTCGATAGCCACCCTCTCACCTACCACCACCCTGACGATGTCACCCATGCCGCCTCCTTTCTCCAGCGGACCTTGTCTGAGGCCGTGGAGGCCCATGTTCCTACTGTCGCCATCCACCCCCACCGTCCTACCTTACCCCCACAGGCCGTTCTCCTCCTCCGTGAATCCCGTCGTCTCTACCGTGCCTTCCTCCGCACGCGTGACCCGGACACACTACGACGCCACCGGCAACTCCAGCGACACGTTCGTAATTTGCTCGCAGCTAAGAAACGCTGGGACTGGAGACAGACATGCACCCGTTTAAATGCAACCCTACCAATCAACTCGTCCAAGTTCTGGTCGGCCTTCCGTCGCCTTACCGGAACTAAACCCTCCCCCTATTATCCTCTTCTCCATGATGATCACCCTTTCCCTGACTCCCTTAGTAAGGCCAATCACTTTGCCTCCTACCTCTCCGATGTATTTTCCGTCCCCGATGATCCCCAGTTCGATTACTCCCTCTTCCCAGATATCCGCGATCGAACTGACACCTCTTCCCCTCCCCTCGCTCCTGGCTTCCAGTACTTGGACAACATTACACACACGGAACTCAATGCCCCTATCACTACACAGGATCTCATTGATACACTCCGCACAAAACGCAACACCGCTCCTGGTCACGATCGTGCCACCTACCGTCACCTTCGTGAAGCTCCTGTCTCTTTCCTCTCCACCCTGGCCAGGCTCTACAATGTAGTCCTGTCCACCGGTTACTACCCCGACCTGTGGAAAACCTCCCGTATCCTCATGTTCCTTAAACCTGGCAAACCGCCGTCCACCGTCTCCTCCTACCGTCCCATCAGCCTTACCTCGGTCTTCAGCAAGGTCCTAGAATCTATCCTCACCCGCCGCATCCACCAGCATCTCCGCCAGCACCGCCTCCTTCCCGTCACCCAGTGTGGCTTTCGGCCATCCTTCTCTTGCGACGATCTTCTCCTTCACCTCACTCATCTCCTTTCCGAACAGCTTAATTCCCGTCGCTCCGCCATCTTCCTCTCACTTGACCTCGAACGCGCTTATGACCGTGTCTGGCATTCCGGTCTCCTCTTCAAGCTCCAAACCTTTGCCCTTCCCATTAACTACGTCCGTCTGATTGGTTCCTTTCTCTCCCGCCGTCCTTCCTATGTCACCATCCATAACACCGATTCCTACACCTTTTTCCCCTCCGCCGGTGTGCCCCAAGGCTCCGTCCTCTCCCCCCTTCTGTACCTTTTGTACACGGCGGACATGCCGCCGCCGTCGCCCCCCGTCCACCTCCTCCAGTTTGCCGATGACACCGCCTTCCTCGCCCTTGCCCCCACCCTGCAACGCTCCCAACGCCTTCTCCAATCCCATCTTGACCGGTTCACCGCTTGGTGCAACCAGTGGTTGCTCAAGGTCAATCCCTCCAAAACCCAGGCGATCATTGTAGGCAAAACCAACCCTTCCTTCCGCCTCCTTGATTTCTATCTCACCGTCTATGGCCGTCCTATCGCCCTCACTCCCACCCTTAAGTACCTTGGCGTCACCCTCGACCGTCGCCTCTCCTGGACTCCCCATCTCCAGACAATCCAAGCCAAGGCCCGTTCCCGACTCCGTCTCCTCAAGCTCCTTTCCGGCCGCACGTGGGGTCTGGACCCCTCCACAATCCTCCACACCTATAAATCCCTCATCCGCCCTATCCTTTGTTACGCCCATCCAGCGTGGATCTCTGCCCCCCCTACCTTCTATAAATCCCTCCAAATCCTTGAACGCCATGCTCTCCGCCTTGCCTATCGCATCCGTCTCCCCTCCCCCACGCGGATCCTGTATGATCTCATCCCCTTCCCCCACCTCCTCCTTTTCCTTGAAAGGATACGTATCCTGTACACCTCACGTAAACTTGATCCTCCTCACCCGCTCATTTCCCCGATCCTCTCCCACCCCCGCCCGCTGCCGCGCCTGTATTCCCACGTCCCACCCGGTCTCCATCTCTCCACCCTCCATACCCTCTCCCAAGGTGGCTTCCGCCAGCTCCCTCTCCCTGATGATGTCCTCGTCCCCTCCATCTACCCCTCCTATCAACCTTGACCCTGCCCCGGCCCCCACCTCCCGTGTCCTTTCCTTTCGGCACCCTCCGTCCCTTTTCTTCTCTTCCCTTCTATTTCCATCTCCCTGTCCCCTCCCTTCCCCCTCTTCCACCGGGCTTCCTCTCCCCCTTCCTCCCTCCCCCCTATCTCCCCTGCCCGTGGCATCTCTGCTCTCCCCTCTCGCTCTCCCACTCCCCTTCCTCCTCCTTCTCTCTTGGCAGGTCCCCGGACTCGCACACGTATAGTGAACATTTGCGCGCCGGAGATCATCGCCTTCTGTGTCTCGTGTGTGTGACGTCGTATAGTGTTTTTGGTGTCCGCCGTCCCACTCCTACGTTCACTTGTGCCGTCGGACTCATCAGTATTTTGTGCGCCGTGCCAACGTGTTTTCAGTGTTGTTATCGTCACATGTGAACGACTCCGTGTTTTTTATGTCTCTGTGCCCTCTCTCTTTTGCCCGTCACTTTGTTCATTGTCATTCACCATGTTTTATACTCTTGTAAAACGCTATGGCTGAAGAGCGGCGTAGTGTGCCGCTGCCAGCCTACCTGAGTTGTACAGGTTTTAAAATAACAATAAATAATAAAAAAAAAAAAAACCAGGCAAAGCCTGCTTTCGGCCGGTGAGCGGCGAGGACGTCTTGTTTACGTCCAGTCCGCAGAGTCGCGAGCGCGCGTAGTTTGTTTACTTCCTCGCCGCAGCTAATACTCGCGTCCGTTCACATTGAGTCGCCATGGCTCATTCGTACAGAAAAGCTACTGTCAAGATCAGCTTCCAGCCCGACTACGCTCGACCACGAGCCTTTGAAGTCGAACGATTCATCCGTGACGAACTTCAAATACCAACACAGCACATCATCGGTATCCACCTATCCATCACAAGTAGAGTCGTTTACGTCAAGATGGTCGATGACGAGTTATGTCACGCAGTTGTGAACAGATGCGCGAACACTCTCAAGTTCGAACTCTCCGATGGTCACATCGGAGAGGTTACTGTTGACCATGCTGGACTAGGATTACGCACACTAAGAGTCTTCGAACTCCCTTTCGAAGTGCCACCGGACGTATTTACCTCAGCTTTCCGCCCTTATGGGACGGTAATTAGCCACGTGGCCGAAAAATGGAACACCTTCGAGACGTGCCTGGTCCTCAACGGCGTCCGACAAGTGAAAATTGAATTAAAGAAACATGTGCCATCCTACTTTGCAATAGGTGACTGTCGAACAATAGTCATGCACGACGGACAACCTCGTACTTATTCTGGTTGCTGCCAGGAGGATCACGTGCGCTCGGCGTGTATTCAACGTCGGGTTACACAAATTCCATTACAAGACACAGCACCACCTCCTACGCTCACGGCCCTCCCCCTCAATTACGCAGGGTTGACACAATCGACCGTCATGACAGACGACAAACCACTTGGCAGACAGGAAGCATTAGAATGCACACCTGTCGCCAATCCTGGATTGACCGACAACATTACGGCATCCGCAGAGATTGAAAAACGCCACCCATCGACTCCACATGAAGATTCGGACGAGAGAATGGAACTCGACGCTGGGGTTGTACCGACCCTCTGCCTTTCTCCCTGAGGGGGATGCGATACGCGAACCATAAACTCTTTAGGACACAGAAAACCACGTCCGCAAACAAAGGTCACCGAGAAAACATAAAAAGCGACGTCGCACACCCTCAGATGATTGCCTCCAGCGGACGTCTTCTCCAGTTGACGGCCGACAAAACGACGAGGAAAATGGATGACACAGGATCGCCCTCACCTGTCACTTTGTCTGATTTTGACAAACCCGATTTCGCTCTCTCGGGCAAACAGATGGCAAGCACAGCGCCCGCCGTTGGTACACAACCGGAAACAACTGCGGATTCACCCTTAGTCACTCAGCCCACAAGTGTTCTACCGCAGCCACCGTTAACTTACGGACCATGGGCGGATGACACTGAAGACGATTCTACGCCCGCTGTGGTGGATGAGGAGAGGGGTCTCTCCTCCCACACCTCGGCCCCTCCCGAGTAGCAACAGATGACGGCGCGGACGCGGCCTGCAGATCACAGGCCCCACCTTTTACGGCGACACTGACGGCGGCCCCCACCGCAGGAGACGGTCTGCAGACCTATCGCTTAACGACCATCAACATTAACACCATTCGAACACGTACGAAGTTGTCGCTGCTCCAAGACATGCTCAATGCACCAGACGTTGACATTGTCTTTCTCCAAGAAGTCTTCGTCGCAGATTTCGCGGGTATGTATGGTTATACGGCTCATGCGTCCCACGCCTCGCCAACTAACAGTGGAGTCGCAGTTCTCCTCAGAGAGGGCCTCTAAGCGGACGAAGTCCGATATATCCCCGAAGCTAGAGGAATGGCCGTAACGGTGGAAGGCGTCCGGTTTATCAATGTGTACGCACCTTCCGGAACGAATCGCCGTCGTGACCGATCGCTCTTTCGCAGAAGGAACAGCACCGCTTTTTCAGGGCAGGCACGATGACTTGATATTAGGGGGCGATTTCAATTGCACCCAAGCACCTACAGATCAGCTGCCACGCCATTCACCGTGCCCCGAACTTGGGACACTCATCGGCGTTCTCCAGCTGGTAGATACATGGGAACATGTCCGAGGAAATAGACCGGGATACACTCATTTCACGAATGTACGTCTCCCGTTCTCTCGCGGCAACTATGAGCGACGCGGAGGTGTGGCCAGTAGCCTTTTCTGATCACGAGGCCTATATATGTGCCGCCACTCTTCGTCGCCAACGGGTGTGGCGCAGCCGACATCCCTGGAAATTAAACCTTGCTCATCTCGCTTCTCCGGATTGTCGACGCGCCATCGAAGACACGTGGAATTTGTGCGCCCGCCGCCTCCCGATGTATCCTACATCGATTAGCTGGTGGTTAAACTGCGCCAAGCCGGCCCTACGGATAACGTTTAATACGTATGGTCGTGAGACTGCTGCTTGGAGGCGGCAGACCCTCGACTTTTATTTCACCGTCCTTCGCGAATGCGCCTCCTTGCCACCCAGCCGGCCGAAGTGGCCGTGCGGTTAAAGACGCTGCAGTCTGGAACCGCAAGACCGCTACGGTCGCAGGTTCGAATCCTGCCTCGGGCATGGCTGTTTGTGATGTCTTTAGGTTAGTTAGGTTTAACTAGTTCTAAGTTCTAGGGGACTAATGACCTCAGCAGTTGAGTCCCATAGTGCTCAGAGCCATTTTGAACCTTGCCACCCACACCGGAACGGCAGTTGACAGTTCAGCGTGCGAAGGCACAGATCGTAGCCCATATGCGCCGACACCTCGAAGGGACGATCGTCAGAGCGCGAACACAAGACAGACTCGCAACGGAACGACCCATCATGTACCACGTCATCCGAGAACGTACACTGCGAAGACGGGTGCTGATACATGCCATCACCACTGAGGACGGCCTTCATCACACCACACAACGCGATATTGCTGCAGCCTTCTTCGACCATTACGCTCGACTTTATTCTGCTCAATGTTCCGACCCGACGACGGTGACAGCAGTCTCACAACTGGTTTACGGCATTGTCCCACAGGATTTACAAACTGAATTATTGAACGACATTACGGAAGACGAAGTTATCGACGTCCTCGGTAAAGGAGCGGTAAATAAGTCTATTGGCCCCGACGGGCTCCCTGTGAAGTTTTATGGAACTTTCCAGTATTTCCAGAATGAGATTTTCACTCTGCAGCGGAGTGTGCGCTGATATGAAACTTCCTGGCAGATTAAAACCGTGTGCCCGACCGAGACTCGAACTCGGGACCTTTGCCTTTCGCGGGCAAGTGCTCTACCAACTGAGCTACCGAAGCACGACTCACGCCCGGTACTCACAGCTTTACTTCTGCCAGTATCTCGTCTCCTACCTTCCAAACTTTACAGAAGCTCTCCTGCGAACCTTGCAGAACTAGCACTCCTGAAAGAAAGGATATAGCGGAGACATGGCTTAGCCACAGCCTGGGGGATGTTTCCAGAATGAGATTTTCACTCAGGCTGTGGCTAAGCCATGTCTCCGCTATATCCTTTCTTTCAGGAGTGCTAGTTCTGCAAGGTTCGCAGGAGAGCTTCTGCAAAGTTTGGAAGGTAGGAGACGAGATACTGGCAGAAGTTAAGCTGTGAGTACCGGGCGTGAGTCGTGCTTCGGTAGCTCAGTTGGTAGAGCACTTGCCCGCGAAAGGCAAAGGTCCTGAGTTCGAGTCTCGGTCGGGCACACAGTTTTAATCTGCCAGGAAGTTTCTTTCCAGTATTTACTGGCTCCCAAGTTGACAGACATCTATCGGGAGCTTATGTCCCCCGCGGTGCCGCTCCCTGCGACCTTCGTAGAAGGAATAATTATACCGGTTCACAAACCTAAAGGTGGGGCTCGAATACAAGATTACCGCCCGCTAACACTCGTCAACTGCGACATGAAGATATTCACCAGACTATTAGCAAACCATCTACGACCGACCCTACCTTACGTCATCTCACCAGATCAGACTTCCCTAGGGGGTATCAATAACATCCACACAGCACTGTGTCGATACCGTGACTTAATAGCCCTAGCCAGGGCACGCCGCATCCCGGGAGCGCTGGCATCACTAGATTTTAGCCAAGCTTTTGATCGAGTGGATCACGCGTACCTAACGTCCGTTCTCCAGCACATGCAGTACCCACAGCAATTCACAGACGTCGTGATGCGCCTACTCCGAGGAGCGACTTCCAAACTGCTCGTTAACGGGCGTCTCTCGCAGTCCCTCCCGATTTTCCGCTCCGTGCGTCAAGGCTGCCCCTTGTCGACGTTACTATGCTCTGGCACTGGAACCGCTCCTCTGTGGTCTCCGTCAACGCCTCATCGGTGTTACCATACGTGACGTCACATTTCGCTGTACAGCATATGCAGACGACCTGGTTCTCGTGTACCGCAATCGCGACGATGTCAACAGAGCACTAGAATGGATTACCGCGTACGGTGTGGCTTCCGGCAGCTGTCTCAACGTCGCCAAATCGGTCGCCATGGCCATAGGAGACGGGTTGACCCCAGCGTGTGTCGAACCCCTACGGCTTCGTGGCACTATCAAATGTCTCGGAATAGAGTTTCACGGCTACATACGGCGCACTGCGGCTCTTAACTACCGCCGCTTATTACAACAAATTCGGGTCCAGATCTTCAACCTTCGTCTGCGGACCCTCTACATTCTACAAAGGACACGCCTTTTCAATGTTTACCTCGCATCGCGCCTTCCACACATAGCGCGTGTTCTTCCAATACCGTTCTTCCAATACTGGTGGCTCGATGTCTATTAGCGGCATTCGGAGCCTACGTCAGTACAGGCATGCTCTTCAAAGTTATGAGTCGCTGACCCTTCCCCCAGAAAGGGGAGGTCTTGGCCTAGTCCATGTCCACGACAGAGCTGTGGCCCTGTATGTCAGCTCGCACATCAAGCTGTGGCGCCACCACCCGGAACGTTTGACAGGTTTGCTGTTGGAGTCTCTAGCTCTGCCCTCCCTTATGCCCCCACTGACGACGCAAGACATACCCCCACCCTTCTACTACTTCGGGAACTTTTACATTGAACACAGCTATGTCCGTATCGCAGTACCACCGACGAAACAGGCGTCGGCGCGGGATATATATTATGTCCTACAGCAGAGGCGCCCACCAAACATCGTGGAGACCAAAAGCCCTCAGGTTAATTGGAAGGTGGTGTGGAAGACGATTCACGCGGTTACACTGACCACAGACGTCCGATCCACATGGTACATCACAGTCAATGGTAAACAGATCACCCAATCACGCCTCCACAAGATAAACATGGCGGAATCGCCTCTATGTGTAGACTGCGGGATGCCAGACACGGACACACACCGTCTCACATGTGGCGCGGCAGAAGACGTATGGCGCTTGGTGCGACAAATTTAGTCGTATTCTCTACGAGCGACTCCGGAACACATTACACTTCGGTTTCTACTATTTCCGGATCAACAGTATTTCCCGCGCACCGAGACCAACGCTGTCACGTGGATCCGTGCGCATGCGGTACACTACTTATTTCACGATGGACGCAAAGACGTATTAGACTTTTGGAACTACCTACAAGAACGTCATTGCAAGATCGTACGGAACCTAAAATACAGACAGTATTTTTCTAATTACTTACGGAGTGCTCTACGCGACCCTCCACGCAGCTGGATCATCAACAGGTAGGAGAAGACACCCATTGAGTGAACTGACAAGACTAAGTTCGATTCTCGGTGGAATAACATGATATACGTGAAGACGTACCTGGATGATGAAGCGTAAGGAGAGTAGCGACACACCCTTCTGCATCATGTACGCAGCACTTTTTCTTCGTTTTCCGCATATACGTTACCTCGGTGTAGGAACGTGCCGAGATATTTTTTTCTTTACTCAGAGCACGATGCGGTGCTAGATACATTTATTTTTGTTGTGGTATAAAGTAAAACCGAATTAAGAATATATTAAAAACAGTAAATAAAAATAAATAAGTAAATAAAAATTCCAAAAAAGGCAACGTGTTTATAGTCATCAACAGTCCAATGTCGGTGTTGACAGGCCAAGGAGAGGCGTAAAGCTTTTTATCAAGGTTACATGAGAGGGTCTTCGGCACCGAAAGCCCATATCGGTGGTGTTACGTTGAATGGCTCGCACGCTGACACATGTCGATGGCCCAGCATTGAAATCTGCAGCGATTTTCGGGAGGGTTGCACTTCTGTCACGTTAAACGATTCTCTTCAGTCGTCGTTGGTCCTCTTCTTGCAAGATCTTTTCTGGCCGCAGCGATGTCGGAAATTTGATGCTTTACCGGATTCCTAATATTCACGGTACACTCGTGAAATGGTCGTACGGGAAAACCCCCACTCCATCGCTACCTCGGAGATGCTGTGTCCCATCGCTCGTGTGCCAACTATAACACTTCATTCAAAGTCACTTAAATCTTGATAACCTGCCATTGTAGTAGCAGTAACCGATCTAACAACTGCGCCAGGCCGGCCGCTGTGGCCAAGCGGTTCTAGGCGCTTCAGTCTGGAAACGAGCGACCGCTACGGTCGCAGGTTCGAATCCTGCGTCGGGCGTGGATGAGTGTGATGTCTTTAGATTAATTAGGTTTAAGTAGTTCTAAGTTCTAGGCGACTGATGACCTCAGATGTTAAGTCCCATAGTGCTCAGAGCCGTTTGCACCATTTTTGAACTGCTCCAGACACTTGTCTTATAGAGGCCGTTGCCGACCGCAGCGTATTCTGGCTGTTCACATATCTCTGTATTTGAATACGCATGCCTACACCAGTTTATTGGCACTTCAGTTTAAATGGTTCAATGTTCATGTATGTATCTTATTGTCTTGGAGGGATGGCTGATGGGTTGGTTTTTCCTGTGTAAAGGCGTGGATAAAACGATTAAATTAATGTGTGTCTTATCAAGTGAACCACAGAAAGACAGTGATTAGTACTGAGTGAACTGTGAATTGTGACCTACACTTTTATTCTTGGATGAGCTAAGACAGTTTTCACATGAGCTATGGATGCAAATTGGTGGGTCACTGGCGTAGTAATGTGTGTGCACAACATCGGATTTGAAAATTTAGAGGACCGTGCATTGGTGTGTGTAATCCTTGAACTGCGTCGTATCAATCATTGAACTGAAATCGTTTCGCGGGTGCTGCAGAATAGCAGCGTAGACGAATTTATCCGTAAACAACTTCAGTGAGCGTATTTCAGACTGTACGCAGTCTGGAACTGCTGCACCTCGATACAAAGCTCCTGACGACAGCTGCGACATTACGAAGACCTATAGTTACAGATACGTAACGGATCTGCAGACAATTAAATGCAGAATCGTCAAATACCAGCACGTCTCTCACTGCCGTGTGTGAACATAGGGACTCTTTGATGAACCAAAGAAGGTATCGGATGTAATCGCCACATCACAGAACCTGGAGCTGGGAGCCCTGTCCGCTCTGTACAACCGAGCGACGTGGCGCAGTGGTTAGCACACTGGACTCGGATTCGGGAGGACGACGGTTTAAACCCGCGTTTGGCCATCCTGATTTAGGTTTTCCCAGATTTTCCTAAATCGCTTCAGGCAAATGTCGGGATGGTTCCTTTGAGAAGGAACGGCCAACTTCCTTCCCCGTCCTTCACTATTCCGATGGAACCGGAGACCTCGCTGTTTGGTCCCCTCTCCGAATCAACCAACCAACCAACCTCTCTGTAAAGCAGGATATGTTGCAACCTATGGCAGATCTGACGACAGGGTACTGTGCTGATGCAGGCACAGGTATACATATACATCAACATCTACATCTACATTTATACCCCGCAAGCCACCCAATGATGTGTGGCGGAGGGCACTTTACGTGCCACTGTCATTACATCCCATTCCTGTTCCACTCGCGTATGGTTCGCGGGAAGAACGACTGCCTTAAAGCCTCCGTGCGCGCTCGAAGCTCTCTAATTTTACATTCGTGATCTCCTCGGGAGGTATAAGTAGGGGGAAGCAATATATTCGATACCTCATCCAGAAACGCACCCTCTCGAAACCTGGACAGCAAGCTACACCGCGATGCAGAGCGCCTCTCTTGAAGAGTCTGCCACTTGAGTTTGCTAAACATCTCCGTAACCCTATCACGCTTACCAAATAACCCTGTAACGAAACGCGCCGCTCTTCTTTGAATCTTCTATATCTCCCCTGTCAACCCGACCTGGTACGGATCCCACACTGATGAGCAATACTCAAGTATAGGCCGAACGAGTGTTTTGTAAGCCACCTCCTTTGTTGATAGACTACATTTTCTAAGGACTCTCCCAATGAATCTCAACCTGGCACCCGCCTTACCAACAATTATCGTTCCGCACGCATACTCCCAGATATTTTACAGAAGTAACTGCTACCAGTGTTTGTTCTGCTATCATATAATCATACAATAAAGGATCCTTCTTTCTATGTATTCGCAGTACATTACATTTGTCTATGTTAAGGGTCAGTTGCCACTCCCTGTACCAAGTGCCTATCCGCTGCAGATCTGCCTGCATTTCGCTGCAATTTTCTAATGCTGCAACTTCTCTGTATACTACAGCATCAACCACGAAAAACTGCATGGAACTTTTTACTATCTACTAGGTCATTTATACATATTGTGAAAAGCAATGGTCCCATAACACTCCCCTGTGGTACGCCAGAGGTTACTTTAACGTCTGTAGACGTCTCTCCATTGAGAACAACATGCTGTGTTCTGTTTGCTAAAAACTCTTCAATCCAGCCACAGAGCTGGTCTGATATTCCGTGAGCTCTTACTTTGTTTATCAGGCGACAGTACCTGTATCTAATGTTTTCTGGGTCTCATGAACAAATAAAGTGAGTTGCACCTCACACGATCGCTGTTTCCGGAATCCATGTTGATTCCTACAGAGTAGATTCTGGGTTTCCATAAATGACATGATACGCGAGCAAAAAACGTATTCTAAAATTCTACAACAGATCGATGTCGGAGATATAGGCCTATAGTTTTGCGCATCTGCTCGACGACCATTCTTGAAAACTGAAACTACCTGTGCTCTTTTCCAATCATTTGGAACCTTCCGTTCCTCTAGAGACTTGCGGTACACGGCTGTTAGAAGGGGGGCAAGTTCTTTCGCGTACTCTGTGTAGAATCGAATTGGTATCCCGTCAGTTCCAGTGGACTTTCCTCTGTTGAGTGATTTCAGTTGCTTTTCTATTCCTTGGACACTTATTTCGATGTCAGCGATTTTTTAGTTCGTGCGAGGATTTAGAGAAGGAACTGCAGTGCGGTCTTCCTCTGCGAAACAGCTTTGGAAAAAGGTGTTTAGTATTTCAGCTTTACGCGTGTCATCCTCTGTTTGAATGCCATAATCATCCCAGAGTGTCTGGATATGCTGTTTCGATCCACTTCCTGATTTAACGTAAGACCAGAACTTCCTAGGATTTTCTATCAAGTCGGTACATAGAATTTTACTTTCGAATTCACTGAACGCTTCACGCATAGCTCTCCTTATGCTAACTTTGACATCGTTTAGCTTCTGTTTGCCTGAGAGGTTTTGGCTGCGTTTAAACTTGCAGGTGTTTCGGAACGCGCAGTTCAGCGCACATTGTTGAAGATAGATCATATCAGAATCTACGTGTTCCCACGGTGACCCAACAACATCGTCAACATACGATTTCAGCGGGCATGGGATCATCGGGATGGAGCCGCGGATCAACGAAAACGTGTCGCCTGATTGGGTAAATCCCGCTTCTCTTTATACCAGATCGATGGCTGTGTCCGAACAGACCACCATTCAGGCGAACAGCTGCTCCAAACATGCACCACACCACAGGCAAAGTCCAGCAAGGGTTGTATAATGCTATGAGGGACACCCACGTGGGTTTCCATGCGACCAGTGGTAGTAATCGAAGGCATCTGCGGACTATGTGAACGTTATTGCGAATCTGTCGACAACGTGTACATTAGTGTTGACCATCAGCATTTCTTCATGCTTGATGTTTTCCACGGCAGCAGTGGCATTTTCCAGCAGGATAGCTGTCCGCCAGAATCGTGCTGCAGTGGTTTCCTGAGCATGATAGGGAACTCACGCTGTTTAGTCATGAAGCCACATTCTGCAATCATGACCAGCTAAACCGCCGAAACATACACTATTGGTGTGTTAGCAATCCCCACCAACCTCTTCTGATCTGAACCCGATGGCACAAATTTGGGACGCCGTCTACATCTGCATCTACATGGATACCGTGCAAATCACATTTAAGTGCCTGGCAGAGGGATCATCGAACCACCTTCACAGTTCTCTATTATTCCAATCTCCTATAGCGCGCGGAAAGAATGAACACCTATATCTTTCCGTCCGAGCTCTGATTTCCCTTATTTTATCGTGGTGATCGTTCCGCCGTATGTAGGTAGGTGTCAACAAAATATTTTCGCATTCGGAGGAGAAAGTTGGTGATTGTAATTTCGTGATAAGATTCCATCGCAACGAAAAGCGCCTTTCTTTTAATGATTTCCAACCCAAATCCTGTATCATTTCTGTGACACTCTCTCCCATATTTCGCGATAATACGAAACGTGCTGCCTTTCTTTGAACTTTTTCCATGTACTCCGTCAGTTCTACCTGGTAAGGATCCCACATCGCGCAGCAGTATTCTAAAAGAGGAAGGACAAGCGTAGTGTAGACAGTCTCCTTAGTAGATCTGTTACATTTTCTAAGTGTCCTGCCAATAAAACGTAGTCTTTGGTTAGCCTTCCCCACAACATTTTCTATGTGTTTTTTCCAATTTAAGTTGTTCGTAATTGTAATACCTAGTTATTTAGTTGAATTTACGGCTTTAAGATTAGACTGATTCATCGTGTAACCGAAGTTTAACGAGTTCCTTTTAGCACTCATTTGGATGACCTCACACTTTTCGTTGTTTAGGGTCAACTTCCACTTTTTGCACCATTCAGATATCTTTCCTAAATCGTTTTGCAGTTTGTTTTGGATCTTCTGATGACTTTATTAGTCCATAAACGACAGCGCCATCTACAACCAACGGAAGACGGCTGCTCAGATTGTCTCCCAAATCGTTTATATGGATAATGAACAGCAAAGGGCCTATAACACTACCTTGGGGAACGCCTGAAATCACTTCTGTTTTACTCGATGACTTTCCGTCAATTACTACGAATTGTGACCTCTCTGACAAGAAGTCAGTAATCCAGTCACATAACTGAGACGATATTCCATAAGCACGCAATTTTACTACGGGCCGCTTGTGTGCTACAATGTCAAAAGCCTTCCGGAGATCCAGGAATACTGAATCGATCTGAAATCCCATGTCAATAGCACTCAGCACTTCATGTGAATAAAGAGCTAGTTGTGTTTCACACGAACGATGTTTTCTAAACCCATGTTGACTGTGTGTCAATAGACACTTTCCTTCGAGGTAATTCATAACGTTCGAAAACAATATGTGTTCTAAAATCGTGCTGCATATCGACGTTAACGATATTGGCCTGTAATTTAGTGGATACTAATGGACCACCTTTCTTTAATATCGGTGTGACTTGTGCAGCTTTCCAGTCTTTGGGTACGGATCTTTCGTCAAGGGAACGGTTGTATATGATTTTTAAGTATGGGGCTAATGCATCAGCAATTTAGAGATGGGCAAACTCGTTCACCCTTGGGAACTAGTTCACTGCTGATCGTTCTTTTTTGGGAACCGTTCATTTTTTCTCGTTCACCGTTCATTTGTGCTTGGTATATGGTTCTTATGAAAAACTGAAAACTAGTAGTGTAGGTGACTGAAGGATGGATGGCACCAAGAGGGGGCACTTGCTTCCCCCCTGGAGTACAGAGTTTTTATTCATTACAGAATTCTTACACACTTTTAGAAGTAATTTCTGTGATTCTGCAGAACCTGTCGTTTAGCCAACCGTAGCCTTGTGTGGCTGATCGCAGGGAAATAATATAGGGTGGCGCACGGAAAACCGGCCCCGAGTACAGACTGCTCGCCACTTACGGACGATGTGTTGCCCGTTACGGGCAGATACAGCAAACAGACAAACATGTAATAATTAGGCAGTGAAGAAATAACAAGCTAATGCAAGCAACAATTGCGAAACAATCGATGACGATGTGTAGAGAGCTGGAGAAGAGAACATGAAAATCTCACGCGACGCGCATGGGCTATAGCTCATGTAGTCTTGTAAACCTGTTGGTGGCTGTTTCCCAACTTAATAGACCATAAGTGTCTCGTATAAAATTCTTCGCTTCTACTTCCACTACATAGCTGTGCTACGTTGTAAACAATAATCGTTTACACCCTATATGTACTTCACTTTGTCTCTCAGTTCGTAGGCGAAGTAGAGGCTTTATGGAAGCATAAAATAAAATGTGGTTTTCTCATATTTGCGTCACACGCTTAGTAAAAATTAGGTTTATATGTTGCATTATTAACGTTAATGCAGCAATGATAATAATAATAAAGTTCACAGTAATAAAGTTTTTGGTTTGAAAGCTCCTTCTGAACAAATGTTTTTGAGATAATAAGTAAATATGATTTTATGGCAATCTATGTCTTTTCAAATGGAGAGGCACCGCTTTTCCTACTGAGCCAAAATGACCCACAACCCACTTTTTTTTTTCTTCTTCAAAGAAACCAAACTAGCAGGTAATGCAAATTAGAAACAACCAAACTTTAAAATAATTAGAGCCTTCCTAAATGTAATGTTTTGTATATGAAAGATACACGAAAATCGTTTTGTATGAATTTTCTTACACTAAAAATTAAGCAAATTATTGAAAGTTAGTTGCTAAATCAAGTCGATGAAACCAAAAAATATATGAATAACAAAAAAAATTGTCTTGTTATAAGTATGTCTTCTGTTGTTCATCGATATAATGAAGTGAGCTGATATGCCCTTTGGTTACCTGAAAAGACGCACCTATTACATACAACGTAATTTTTATGTAATTTACGTAACTATAAAATACTTTTTGATTACCGGTCGTGGACGCTGAATGACCGGAACCAAGTGCAAGAACAGTTTGGAACACATGTAAAATAGGCGAGAGCAGTGAACGAAACGAACAACTGGATACTGAACTAACTTGGAGCAGTCGGCAGTGGAACTGAGACAGGTGGTCATGCGAAGAACGAGTGCGGCCGAGGGAGACCGAGACTGAGACGAGCACGCGACCGAGGCTGGAACGAGAACTGCCGAAGTGACCGCCGCGACCGAAGTGAACTAGTGAACTACGAACCGATCGTTCCTCGTTCCCGGGAACTATAAGGAGACCGCCGCGACCGAAGTGAATATGAACCGATCGTTCCTTGGAAATCGTTCCTCGGTCCTTTCGTTCATTTTGGTGAACCGTTCCTTTGCACCCGTTCGTTCGCGAACTACCCATCTCTAATCAGCATACTCTGAAAGGAACCTAATTGGTATACAGTCTGGACCAGAAGACTTGCTTTTATTTAAGTCGGGTGTGAGATCAGCTACCAAAAAGCAACGCCCCGTAATTTGTGAGAAGTGTATGACATTTGCCGAGACATGTGGTGTCATGTACCTGCAGAAACATGCCAGGGGCCTGTAGAGTCCGTGCCAAGCTGAATGTCGGCTCTATTGCATTTCAAGCGTGGAACAGCATGGTATTAAGCAAGTGCTCATAATTTTTTTTTTTTTGTCTCATACATGTTGATGCGCTTCGGTTACTTCCGTAACGAGCTGTCTTTGTTGGAAGCTCTGTCTTAACGGTACCCCGACCGGCGGCAGCTGGCACGCACTAAACATGACGCGTAGCAGAGTCGTCAGGGTGTTTGCGTGTCTGCCACAGAGTCGCGGGAGCGCCGCGTCTACCGCTGCTGGCGCCCCTTTATCTCCCTGACAGTTCCTCGGGCTCGCTCGTTACTGTCGTGCAAGCACGTGACAAGCGTGTCGCGGTGTCGCCTTGAAGAAGGGAAAAACGCAAATGACTTCCTGCTGAGTCTTCCCTTGCCCCTGCGTCCCACTTCCCAAAAACATTCTTTGGTGAAACTTTACTTTTACGAAGCTAGAGGTTCAATTAACTGATTCACTCATATTTAACTAATGGGAGGAAGGGATTGGGTGGAAGCAGAGAGCAGGGTAAGTATGAGGTTAGCTAAGGATTAGTCTTCAGAGTGAAGGTAAATCGTCATTACTGGATCAACTGTGCTCATTGAATACAAAATACCTCCTTTCTTACATTGATGACCAGAAAATAATGCTCCTTCCTTACGGTGGAACAAACGTTATCAAGTCCAGTATTATACAGTCAGTTACACAAGAAAGTGTACGCCATAATTTTAAATGTAACGTCCGCAGTGACATCTCTGGCAGAGATCTCGAATCTGTAATCAGTGCGCTTTTGCACTGTGTATAGGTAAACAGTGTGAGAGCTGAATGTTTTGGTTTGTCCGTTGCATTTTAAAATGGGTGCAAAATATATGAAGCGTCACGAGGCAATGTTATTTGTAAATCACCTTTTTCAATCTGGTCTCCTCTTTCAAAAACCTGGTGTACGAAGCGTGAAAGGTTGCTTCAACGGACTGTCAAACACCTTATAAAAGTGCATGTTTGGGGATGCTTCTGTACTGCTGGCGTCCCACAGGGCTCTGTCCTCTCCCCTCTCCTTTATCTCTTGTATACGGCTGATATGCCCAAGCCACCCCCACCTGTCCACCTTCTCCAGTATGCTGATGACACCGCCTTCCTGGCTCTCTATCCTACCCTTCAACGGTCCCAATGCACCCTCCAAACCCACCTTAACCAGTTCACCACTTGGTGTAACCAGTGGTTCCTCCATCTCAACCCCTCCAAAACCCAGGCAATCATCATAGGCCGCACCACCCACTCCTTCTGTCTCCATGATTTCTACGTCAACTCATCCCCACCCTGAGATACCTTGGCCTCACCCTCGACTGTCACCTCACCTACACCCCTCACTTCCAGACAATCCAGCAGAAATCCCATTCCCACCTCCGTCTCGTAAAACTACTATCTAGCTGGACGTGGTGATTGCATACTTCCACCATCCTCCACACCTACAAATCCCCCATTGTCCTCTCCTCTGTTATGCCAGCGTTGCCTGGATCTCTGCACCCACCCGCTTTTACAAGACCCTCCAAATCCTTGAACGCCATGCGCTCTGCCTTGCCTTCCGTATCAATCTTCCTTCCCCCACACGGCTCCTGTATGAACTCATCCCCTTCCCTCACCTCCTTCTGTTCCTCCACCATCTCCGCATCCTTTACATTGTTCGCAGGCTTGATCCCCCCACCCCCTGGTTTCCTCCTTCCTCTCTACCCCCCACCCATTGCCGCACCTCTATCGCTGTATCCCTCCCTCTCTCCACCTCCACACCCTCCATATCATTCATCAGGGCGATTTCCAGCGCCTCCCCCTCCCAGATGATGAACTTCACTGTGACATCTACTCTTCCTTCCAACTATAACCTGGCCTTGTCTCCCCCCTCTCCCCAGGGCCCCCTTTTTCCTCTCCCCTCCTTCTCCCTGAGTGTATTTTCCTCCTTCCCCCCCCCCCCTGAGACCCTGCACCACATCCTTGCCTCTTTCCTTCCCACATCCCTCCCTACCTGGCCCTCTTCGGCGTGCCCCCCACCCATCTCCCCCCTCTCTTCCCCTCCCTCCCTTCTCCCTCATCTCCTTGCGCCTGGCAGATCGTTTTGATCATTGTCAGTGTGCCACGTCAGTGTTGTGTTTAGTGCTGTTTCTCCTGTGCATCCAGAGCTGTGATTTTAATTGTGTGCTGGCCTTGTACGTAGTGTTACTGTCAGTGTTTGTTATGTGCTACGTCATCTGTCGATACTTTTATGCTCCAATCATACTGCGCCTTGTGTTCTTTTAATTGTTCCAGTGTGTGGTTTTTTTGTGCACTACTTTTCTACAGTTTTTATCTTCATTTTACAGTCGCCCCTTTTTTTTGTCTATTGCCTTCCATGATGTTCCCTCTTTTTTTATATCTATGTTCACCATGTTTTCTCCTTTGTTATTTTTAAATGTCTTCTATTGTTTGTCCTATGTCTTTCGGCTGAAGAGCAGCGCATTTGCTGCTGCCAGTCCGCCCCGATGGGGACTTGAAATAAAAAAAAAAATTAAAAAAAAAATGTTTCTCTAAATGCGGGTTTGGCTACTGCACTTATTTATAGCTATTTAAGCGCTTGAAAAAAGTGTAATACTTATGAAAAATGTCTTCTGAGGTCCGTTAAGAAGCTGTCCGGTTGAAACGAGGCAAACCGGGTGCTTCTAGAGGATAATGATCCGAAACATATCAGCCATCTCTGTAGAGCGTGGAAACAAGACAACGGGGTGTCCTCGATGGACTGGCCTGCAGTGTCTCCGTATGCAAATCCGATCACAAATGTTTGGTCGTGTATTAACATGAAGCTTAAAGGAAAGCCAGTATATACTTTTAAGCAGCTGTCACATAAAATCATGGCGATATGGAGATCGTTACCGAGAGAATATGCGGGAAATCTCGTGGAAAGCATGAAAGGAAGGTGACAATTATAATCGATAATGGCGATGATTGGATTAAGTATTAGTAAGTGTGCAATTAGCAATAACATGTATTTCCAAGTAAACGTATATTTATAACAGTGTCTTTTATTTCATACAGATAACGTGTACGCTTTCTTATGGAGCTGACTGTATATGCCATCAGAAGAAATGTATAACACCGAAAATGCAGATCTAGTACCTCCCGCACTATCCAAAATTTTTCGCTGTTCAATGTCTGTTGATAACTTGCAATATAAGGCTATTTCTGAATCTGTAAGCTTTATTACAGAAACTTTATTTAATACGTAGTGGATGCACTGGTGTATTCATTTGTGAATGCATGTAACTGATTGTAATTATAATGTAAATACTGTAAATAGCTGGATAATCGCCAAGGGAATTCTTTAAATGTATCGGTAGCAACGACGAAATGGAACCGAGCGAGATTGCGCAGTCTTTACCACACAGCACTCGCATTTGGGAGGACGACGTTTCAAACCCGCGTTCGGCCATCTTGATTTACGTCTCCGTGTTTTCCCTAAATCGCTCCAGGCAAATGCCGGGATCGTTCCTTTGAAAGAGCACGGCCGAATTCCTTCCCCGTCCTTCCCTAATCGGATGGGACGAATGACCTCGCTGTTTGGTCCCGTCCCCCAGATCGAGGAACCAATCAACGAAATGACAGTAGCTGTGCCGTTGTTTATCTTTGTGCATGGAAAGTTTCTCTCGCGCTGCGAGCAGAGAGAACACACAGCAGCTTGAGTCTTGGAAAAGTGCCGAAATGTTTGTTGGGCGCTTCCGCAGATGCGACATGCAGTTATGATCGGGCCAATGTAGCCGCACTTCCTTTATTAAGCACGTAGTATTGAGAGCGCGGCCGGAATGGACAGTCGGAGGAAGCTGCAATTCTAACTACTGCCTGTCCCACAATTATCCGTGGCTCAGGAGACGACCCGTCGTTCTCGACCACCAACAACAGCAGCAATTCAGCGTTGTTGTCGGCTACATTCTTCGTCGTCCGCACAGCTGTAACATCATAAGACTATTAACTGACAGAGTGTAACTAATATTGTACAGGCATTACTCAGTGGCATTTCTCTAACAAACTTTAGTGACTTATTTTCTTGAATAATAACCCGCAATAGTTGAAACTTGTAGGGCACCTGTGTTTTCATTGTCCTCAGACATTATTACCAAGCAAGGCCCCTTTCCTTTCCTTGCAGTCACCGATTGTCCTAAAAATATGAAAATTGATTAACTATTTAGTGCCAGTTTTGTTTGTTTGCTTTGCAGTCTAAATTTTGAGGCCTCTGCGGCTATTCGTTCTAGTACTGCATAACAGAGGCTTAACTAATTTGTAATTTTGAGTATTAACTTCACTCACTTAAAGTAATGTAAAATTTCACTGGAAAAACTAATAACTAAAGATATAGCACGAATTAAGAGCGCGCAATTTCATTTATTCTGTATTTATCTTAGCAAGTGACTTCTGTTGACTTGGTACTATTTTGTTGTTCTTATATTAAATGTAAACTAGTCGTTCAGTTGCTTGATGTAAATTCAATGCAATCTTTCAATAATTAAAAGCAAATTGCTGGACTTTTTTCCAAATTTAGCATTACGTTACGCTGAGGTTACAGACAAGTCATTTTTTACGTAACAAAGTTTCTGTTGCAGTCAGTCATTTTTAAACTAGCAAACTCATTTCAGTTTTCTTTCAAAATTTAGTTTTTCGCAATAAGAAATGCAACCTAAATGCTTTCTGATTCATTTATTTTCTCGTGAATTGTTGTGTTGCGGAAAAGCGTGACAACCTTCTGTTGCCACGCCAGTGATTATTTTCTTAATTTTCTTAGGCTTTTGAATAAGCATTGCCCTAGGGGACTGGCGACCGTTTAATTATCCCTTTTTTTGCTAATCATGTTTTTTCTTTGTATTAAATTTTACGTGATACCTTTTCCACCTGTGTGGTTCATAAGAGATTGCACCAAATTCCACCCATTTCAAGATTATTATCGGTATTTAGATTAGGTTCAGAATAGATTCTTCCTTCAGAAGGGTCTGTTGTACACTTTCCTCCAACTAATCGGTGTTATTTTCCTTCGGTAACGACAGCCTTACTCACTGTAAAATTTCATTAGGCATTCACGATAATGGCCATTAATACCACAATCCAATATGCCGATTGGGAAGGAGGAGGTTACAAATGACAAATGAAATTTTTATGTAATTGACTGGCCATCTATAAATGGTCAGTCGCGGTACTTTGAAAATACTTGGGTCACACAGTTCTGTACGAAACAAAATGTAAGGCCCTATTAATAACAACTTCCATTTAGTGTATATTGGTAAAGGAAATGAGTGGTACGGTCTTTAACAAGTGGCAAATTTTTTTTCGGGTATTTTTGATAAAATCTCAATCAGCTTATTTAAAAACAAATCGAAGGTCTTGGACTAATGTTTGTTTTCCTCCTTGTCTCCACGTCATGGTAGAGGTTGGACGTAATAAATTGTTCTCGTACCTTAACATTATACAAAGGCTGTGGACCTCCTCTTCATAACCCAGGCGATATATCAAAAGCTTTTATTATTTATAATGAGAAATATTAACCAACTTCTTTTAACAAATTTCTAGTTGTTTTACTCTTACATTAGCACTTACGACGGTAAAGAATAACCCAAGTGCCATCGAAGTTCTTCGTCCACAAGATAACAGCATCTCACCAGAAAAAGACTAGGACAGAGAGTTATGTTGACGTTTACAACGAAGGGTATGGTTTGAGAATGGGCAATGCAGTCGGAAATCGGTCACCATAAACAAACATCTTTCATTGCAAATGTGACAGAAATTGGAAAAAATGAAACATCAGTGAAGGCTGAGGTCCCTGTACCGCATGCATCAAATCACTTTTGTATGTAGAATACTACACACCCTCTTAGGCGAAGGAAAGCAACTGTACAAGAGACTCTCGTGAAACGTGAAGCAACCTCTTTGACTATTCTACATCTTATGTCATTGAAAACTGGCGCCATATTACATAATGACGGTAGTATTTTTATGTATCCATAATGATGCCTAGTACCATTGCCTTTATATATCACAGTACGTTATTTATTAAACCGTGGTGTAAACTAGCTCGCGTCCGTGGAAGAAGTCCACACGTGCACCCTGGGTAATGCTAAATGAGCTAGAACGATAGCTGGCGCCAGACTTATCTTCTCTAGAGGATCTCCTGGCCTTGCGCACACGGAAGCAAGCCTGTCAGATAATGGCTCCTGCAGGAGCTGCATGACAAGAAATATCGGACCTAGCCTCCGAATTTTGCAACTAAATATTGAAGGACTAAGCAGATCCAAATGCGAAACTCTGCCTCGAATTCTCCGTGAGAGGAACATTGATGTTGTTGCTATACAAGAGACTCACGTAACTAGTGTGGCCGATCTTAAGGCAAGAGGCAGAATACCAGGCTACGAATACCAGGTGCGACATACCATCAGTCACACGGCTGGGCTACTTACATCCGCAGCAACATAGAAAATGCCCAAGTATTGCACTCTGGCATTGACAGTGGAATCCACACTGTCACTATGAAAGTGGATGAAGTTTCAATAACTAATGTTTACAAACCTCCACTCGTCCAGTGGCCTCCAGAGGTGCTACCCCCACTCCCCCATCCAGCTCTGTGCTTGGAAGATTTCAATGGTCACCACACAATGTGGAAATATAACATCAGTGACCAGAATGGCGTTGCAGTCACAGACTGGATGGAAGAAATCAGCTTAAGTCTCATAATCGATGCAAAGGATAAGGGAACTTTCAGAATGGCAGCATGGGGTAGAGACTCAAATCCAGATCTATGTTTCTCTACCCAGAATCACAGTGGCCAACCAATTAGCATAACCAGAACGATCCTACCAGATTTACCACGCAGTCAAGGTCGTCCAGGCATATATGAAATGGGCATACAAATCCCGGTCATCCGATCTATACTAATACCTAGATGGAATTTCCAAAAGGCAAACTGGGAACTGTTCTCCCAAGAACTTGACAAGGACGTAAGATGGATCCCAGCAACACATAAAAATTACAACAGATTTGTAGGTGCAGTGATTGCAACAGCAAAAAAGTGTATCCCACGTGGGTACCGCAAGGAATACATTCCGGGCTGGAACAAAGATTGTGAGAAACTTTTTGAAACATACGTAAAACATGGTGACACAGACGTAGCCGATGAACTGCTACAGACACTGGATGAGGCTCGAAGAAATAGATGGATTAAGACAACTGCTGAAATGGATTTTAAGAAGTCAAGCAGAAAAGCTTGAAGCTTACTAAAGAAGTTGGGGGGAAGTAAACCACCAATCAAAGTAGCTCGTACAGTGCTACCAGACCAGACAGCAGGTCGAATTGTATCACTATCTAGAGCACCACGAGACAAACACCACACACAAAAAGTAAAAAGGGAATACAGAAACATACAGTGAACAACATTTCAAGAAACTGGGTACTCTCGGAGCTTCACAATTGAAGAACTGGAAGCTGCTCTCAGTGATGTTAAAACGGGTAAGGCGCCTCGTTATGATGGAATGCATACTGAATTCCTGACTCGATGTGGGAAGGAAACGAAGAAATGGCTGACCAAGTTTTACTCATGCATACTAACATCAGGCTGCCTGCCAAAAGCTTTTAAAATTACTAAAATAATTGCTGTGCTGAAACCAAACAAACCATCAGATAAAGCCGAAAGCTACCGCCCTATCGCTCTTCTCAGCTGGTGCTACAAACTTCTGGAACGGCTACTCCTCGACAGGCTGGGCCCACGAATCCTAGAAGTCGTCCCACCGGAGCAGGCAGGTTTAAGACTCAATAGGAGCTGCACAGACCATGTTCTAACGACATATATTGAAGGAGGTTTTCGAAAACAAAAAAAGACTGCGGTAGCTTTGATAGACCTAAGAGCTGCCTATGACACTGTATAGAAGGAAGGACTTCTACACAAACTGATAAAAGTAATCCCCTGCCGTATGACACTGAGACTTATCAACAACATGCTTTCGGATAGATACTTATACAGGGTAATGACATAAGCAAACAGAGAAAATTGAACAATGGACTGCCTCAAGGATCTTTTTTAGCACCAATGCTCTTTACTCTTTACGTCTCTGACCTGCCTGAAACCATCTCAAGGAAGTTCAGCTATGCTGATGATATGGCTCTAGCTATCCAAAGGAAGCAGTTTGAAGACACTGAAAACATCCTCACGACTGACCTAAACTAAATGCATGAGTATTTCACCAAATAGAGGCTAATACCAAATCCCACCAAGACTGAAGTCAGCTGTTTTCATTTGAACAACAGAATGGCGAGATATGAGCTGGTTCATATGAATAACAGTCAACTGCGATATCAGCCATATCCAAAGTACCTGGGGGTGACTCTAGATAGGACATTATCCTTCAAAAGACACCTGGAAAATGTATCCAATAAAATAAGCTCACGGAACAGCCTCATTCAGAGGCTCTGCAGCACTAACTGGGGAGCAGCAGCAGACACACTACGAACCTCTGCACTCGCCGTAGTGTACTCTGCAGCCGAGTACTGTGCACCAGCGTGGTTAACCAGCAAGCATATAAACAAGGTGCACACCCAGCTCAACGCTGCTATGAGAACCATAACTGGATGCATAAAGGCTACCCCACTACATTGGCTTCCAGCACTTAGTCATATAGCTCCACCCTGCATGCGAAGATAGGAAGCTCTGATGAAGGAATACACAAAAATAATGAATAATCCCCTACTTCCATCCATGAAGATGTCCCAACTTTGGAAAGAACACGACTCCGCTCCAGAAATCCCCCTTTAAGACTGGCCCAACAACTGTCAGCTGCCAACTTCAGCATGGATACTAAATGGCACGAGAGCTGGAGTGATAGTGCCTCCCCTGACAACCGTCAACTTATCTGTCCATCAGACAAACCTAAGGGCTTTGGACTTCCACGACAGCTATGGAAAAGCCTAAACAGAATCCGAACAGGACATGGACTATGTGCACACAATTTAAACAAGAGGTGAAAGCTTCCCAGCCCTAGCTGTGACTGTGGGGCACCTAATCAAACAATACAGCACATCGCCCAGCACTGTGAATCAAGAGCCTACCAGGGTAGTCGGGCTGACTTCTTCAACGCCACACCGCCCTGCCTCGAATGGATCGCCAATTTGGACGTCAGAATTTGAAGACTTCTGTAACGCAAAATATCTGCTGTGATGTTACTTTTTTATTGTGTTTATGTATTATATTTTATCTGAATAGGTATCCTTCACTTATGTACAGGTATATTACAAATGATTGAAGCGATTTCACAGCTCTACAATAACTTTATTATTTGAGATATTTTCACAATGCTTTGCACACACATACAAAAACTCAAAAAGTTTTTTTAGGCATTCACAAATGTTCGATATGTGCCCCTTTAGTGATTCGGCAGACATCAAGCCGATAATCAAGTTCCTCCCACACTCGGTGCAGCATGTCCCCATCAATGAGTTCGAAAGCATCGTTGATGCGAGCTCGCAGTTCTGGCACGTTTCTTGGTAGAGGGGGTTTAAACACTGAATCTTTCACATAACCCCACAGAAAAAAATAGCATGGGGTTAAGTCGGGAGAGCGTGGAGGCCATGACATGAATTGCTGATCATGATCTCCACCACGACCGACCCATCGGTTTACCAATCTCCTGTTTAAGAAATGCCGAACATCATGATGGAAGTGCGGTGGAGCACCATCCTGTTGAAAGATTAAGTCGGCGCTGTCGGTCTCCAGTTGTGGCATGAGCCAATTTTCCAGCATGTCCAGATACACATGTCCTGTAACGTTTTTTTCGCAGAAGAAAAAGGGGCCGTAAACTTTAAACCGTGAGATTGCACAAAACACGTTAACTTTTGGTGAATTGCGAATTCGCTGCACGAATGCGTGAGGATTCTCTACCGCCCAGATTCGCACATTGTGTCTGTTCACTTCACCATTGAGAAAAAATGTTGCTTCATCGCTGAAAACAAGTTTCGCACTGAACGCATCCTCTTCCATGAGCTGTTGCAACCGCGCCGAAAATTCAAAGCGTTTGACTTTGTTATCGGGTATCAGGGCTTGTAGCAATTGTAAACGGTAAGGCTTCTGCTTTAGCCTTTTCCGTAAGATTTTCCAAACCGTCGGCTGTGGTACGTTTAGCTCCATGCTTGCTTTATTCGTCGACTTCCGCGGGCTACGCGTGAAACTTGCCCGCACGCGTTCAACCGTTTCTTCGCTCACTGCAGGCCAACCCGTTGATTTCCCCTTACAGAGGCATCCAGAAGCTTTAAACTGCTTATACCATCGCCGAATGGAGTTAGCAGTTGGTGGATCTTTGTTGAACTTCGTCCTGAAGTGTCGTTGCACTGTTATGACTGACTGATGTGAGTGCATTTCAAGCACGACACACGCTTTCTCGGCTCCTGTCGCCATTTTGTCCCACTGCGCTCTCGAGCGCTCTTGCGGCAGAAACCTGAAGTGCGGCTTCAGCCGAACAAAACTTTATGAGTTTTTCTACGTATCTGTAGTGTGTCGTGACCATATGTCAATGAATGGAGCTACAGTGAATTTATGAAACGGCTTCAATCATTTGTAATAGCCCTGTATATATTACGACTTTTGAACACTATTAAGGTAAATACATTGTTTGTTCTCTATCAAAATCTTTCATTTGCTAACTATGCCTATCAGTAGTTAGTGCCTTCAGTAGTTGGAATCTTTTATTTAGCTGGCAGTATTGGCGCTCGCTGTATTGCAGTAGTTCGAATAATTAAGACTTTTGTGAGGTAAGTGATTCACGAAAGGTACCAGTATGGGTTACTGTTAGTCAGGGCTATTCTTTTGTAGGGATTTTTGAAAGTCAGATTGCGTTGCGCTAAAAATATTGTTTGTCAGTTTAGTGTTGATCAGAATAAATGAAGAGAGAAATGTCTGAGTACGTTCAGTTTTGCTCAGCTGTTTGAAAATTAAATAACGTAGAGGTTTTCCAGCACTGTCATTTATAAAAATTTTCTAAGGGGATGTATCACATGTTTCTAGTTGATGAATGGTCGCTGGTTCTTAATGTGGAAAAATGCAAATTAATGCGGGTGAGGAGGGAAAACAGGCCCGTAATGCTCGGATACAGCATTGGTAGTGCCCTGCTTTACATAGTCACGTTGCAAAGCGATGTGAAATGGAACGAGTATGTGAGTATTGCAGTATGGAAGGTGAATGGCCGACTTCGGTTTACTGGGAGAATTTTAGGAAAGAGTTCATCTGTAAGGGAAATCGCATACAGCACGGTACTGTGACCTATTCTTGAGTACTGATCGACTGTTTGGGATCCACATCAGGTCTAACTGAAGGAAGACATCGAAGCAATTCAGAGGCGAGCTGCCGGATTTGTTACCGGTAGGTTCAATCAGCATGCAAGTGTTACGGATGTGGTTCGGGAGCTCAAGGTGGAATCGCTAGAGGGAAGAAGATTTTCGTTTCGAAGAACACTACTGAGAAAGTTTAGAGAACCGGCATTTGAAGCTGACTGCAGAACAATTCAGTTGCCTCGAGCACACAGTGCACGTAAGGACAACGAATATAAGATACGAGAAATTAGGGCTAATAAGGAGGGATATGGAGAGACGTTCTGCCCTCGCTCTGTCTGCGAGTGGAACAGAACAGGAAACGACTAGTTATGGTACAGGGTACCCTCAGCCACGCACCGTAATGTCGCTTGCGGACTAAGTACGAGGGTTGGAACTTAAATAGTGGCAACTATTAATTCACAACCGATACAAAAGAGTTACATGTTTGCACATGTTACTTCAAAAATGGTTCAAATGGCTCTGAGCACTATGGGACTCAACATCTGAGGTCATCAGTCCCCTAGAACTTAGAACTACTTAAACCTAACTAACCTAAGGACATCACACACATCCATGCCCGAGGCAGCATTCAAACCTGCGACCACAGCGATCGCGCAGTTCCAGCGCCTAGAACCGGTCGGCCACTCCGGCCGGCACACATGTTACTGTCCTTCAGAGTAGTCACCAGCGTTGTGTAGAATCCGTTGCCAGCGATGTGTGATACCGTTAGCAGAGCCTGTTCCCTTGATGGTGCGAATGGAGCGGTCTAAAGTTATGTCGATTCTCGTGTACGACTGTGATGGTGTTACCCTAATGCATTACGTTCCTCCACTGCAGACCACCGTCAATGCACAGCATTACTGCTCGTTTTTGGAGCATCACCAGTGGCCAGCTTTGCGAAAGAAGCGGCGACACTTTCTGCGCAACACACCCATCATTTTGCACGACAATGCGAGGTTGCATACAGCGCAAGCTGTGGCTGCTCTGTTCGGTCGATGGGACTGGAAAATACTGTACCATCCACCATACTGCCAGGACTTAAGTTCTTGTGCCTTTGATTTGATTCCGAAGATGAAGTAACCACTTCGTGACATTCGCTTCAGAACTGTTCCAGAGATTCGACAGGCAGTAGACCGCTCCATTCGCACCATCAACAGAACAGGCTCTGCTAACGGTATACTACGCCTTCCACATCGCTGGCAACGGGTTCTACACAGCGCTGGTGTCTACTTTGTAGGAAAGTATCAGGGGCGAACATGTAACTCTTTTGTATCGGTTGTGAATAAATACTTGCCACTATTTAAGTTCAACCCCCGTATGTACATGTAGTTGACTTGGAATACTATATCAGTATGGAGCGTAATCTGTGTGTTACTTGTGTTGCTCAGTGTTTCAACCACTGAGAATGAGTTCTGCAGCGAGCCAATAAATTTGGCAGCGTGGTCAGGGCCGGTTTGAAGCCCGAGTGACACAAGCTACAGCTTGGGGCGCCAAGATGAAAGGGACGCCCAAGTGCAAGATTTGTATACAATTAGTATTTCCATTAGCAGCGAAAACTGACACAGATGAAAGCGAGTGAAGGAAAGGGGGGGGGGGGGGGGAAGGTACGCCAAATGATTACTAGCTTGGGTGCGAAAATGTTCTCGAACCGAGGCCAAAGAGGTGTAGCGTCCATTCCGTCCGCCTGCGACATCGGCATCCCGCATGACACAACAGAGATGAAGGATGCCTTCATCACAGCGAAGGAAACCAAAGCAGAGCTTTACGGTCGCTGCGGGAGACGTACCTCAGCCAACGTCCGCCACGGCCCGCTGCCCGAGCACCGCGGATCGACAGCAGTGCCATAGCTCATGATCAACAAGCAGACTATTTCCCTACGCCACTCACGAGACCGAAAACAGTCCCAACATTCATCCTCCAACCGGCCTTCTAAGCCGGCGCCCTGCCGGCCAGAAGGTAGTTAGAGACGCCGCCCGGACTTGTAGGGTTCTGACATCCTGGCCGCAGTCCGCAGCTCGTGGTCTAGTGGCTGGCGTTGCTGCCCTTGGATCACGGGGTCCCGGGTCCGATTCCCGGCCGGGACTGGGTGTTTCTTGCTCATCATCATTCGTGACAATGGCTAGATTGGACAATGTAAAAAAAATTGGACTGTGTACAAATTGCGAATTTTTACGGTCGCTGATGACCGCGCAGTTGAGTTCCCCACAAATCAAACATAATCATCATCCCGGCCGCAATATCCACACGAGTCGTCTGCTCATAGTGCCGAATGGTCAGGAATGGTAGCTTCGGACTGTGACTTACGAGCGTCGTGTAGCGGTGGTCTGACCTCCCTGGATGGCTTTGTGCTAATGCTGTGCCGAGCACTCTCTGGTAGTTTTGTTTCCGTCTTCTCTAATAGACTTTTTCGAGAGAGAGACTTGTAATGAAAACATTTTATTTTGTTATTCTTCTGTTGACCTTTATAGATTTACAAAAAGCATTTGACATGGTTAATTGGAAATTGTTATTCCGAACAATGAAGGAAATAAGTCTTGATTGGAGGGACAGAAGATTAACCTGGAACCTGTATAAAAGGGAGGAACGAGAGGTGTGAAGAAGAAAACAAAAATAAGAAGGGGATGTGGGGCGGCGGATGAGTTTGTAATAATAATTAAATCTATTGCTGTATAAACGCTTGCGTGTTGAATCAGTTTCTAGTTTTTAGAATGTTGTTATTGCTGTCTTTTGCCGTTCTCAACACTGGCTCTCTATTTACTCCGTGACCCCCAGAAAGTGATTTAATAAAACTTGGAGCCAGTAAATAGATATCCTAGTGCCCACTTTACCTGAGAATGTTCTTATAGCTGCAGCTTATAGCTCTGAGGAATTAGGAGATTGTCCGGGATTTCTAATCAAAAACGGTTTTCCAAAATAGTTGAGTATATTCTGAAATTCACTAATAAAAACCACAGGTATCCCTACAACCTAACTAACAGAACAGTTCAGAGTCTAAGGCGCTGATGCAACTATAAATGTCCGAATCAAATGTTAAAAAGAATGCTCGCCATAATTTGATGAAAATACTTCATCAAACGCCACGCTAAATATTTGGTAGAATGTCTGTCCCGCGACGGCACGTGAAAATACGACAATACGCAAACTGAAGCTAGTTAATGAAAATCATTCCAGAATTAACACTTCACATGAAATGTTCTCATGGTTCCGCGTATCTCTAGTAACTTAATACGGCACCCGAGGCTGTTTGTAGCAGATACACTGATGCGACGCGACTACCGACACAGATGGCGTGTCATTCAGCGTCTGGAGAGAACTGGGGCCTTGCTTCCTCGCGCAGTGTTCTTATATATAAAGCCGCGGTGCGGACGGCTGAGGGATCGCCTGATCAAATCCGCTCTCCCGACTAGCCGCTGGGCTAGTAACGCACCACTTCAAGATACATAATAATTTATAGCTTCTTTGGCTGATGGCCGAAGAATCTCTTAATTTAAACGTGCATTCAGCACGCAGGTAAGTATTGATAATAAAATTTTGACGTGGCTAAGTTAAATACTTTGAGCGAGAGAATTAATTTAATTGCCCTGCACGCACTAGATGAGCTCTGAACTGTCCCTTTTGAGATCCGCTATCGCTATAATTTTATAGGTATTAAAAGGAAACTTTACACATCTTCATAATCATAGCGGACCTCCAACCTATTTAAATCTAAACATCCTAGCCTTATTTACTAGCCTACTTAATCTATCTTGCTTCCTTCAGTTTTGAGATGAAAACCACAAAATCATGAATTTCCACTAAAGTCTTAATTTGTGAAATCCAAAGTACTGTTTTTATTAAATCATTATGAAAGATGAATCTAAATATAAATTTTGAAGTCTCTAGCTCTTTTCTGTTGCGCCAATGATTTTTCCAGAAAAACGTCCAAATCTCGGAAATGGCTGAAGTTATCGAACTGATATTTAACACACATTAATTTAGTATTATTTCTGACATGCTAGAAAAGTTTTAGTTCATTTGCTTGATTTTTAGGTATTGCGCAACATTTATGACGTCAGAGCTAGTTACAGCAGACTGGCTGGCACACGATGGAAACTAATGTGAATTTACTACAGCGTGAGTAGGCTGCTTCCCTACATCACCCTCTACTTAAATTTTTTGTTTATGAATGTTAATGAATAAAAAAAATTTAATTACAAAAAGGGAAGCAAGAGTACAGTTTAACTCCCTATAAAAAAAAAAATATATAAACCTGTAGACACATTTAAGAAAACTGATTACCTACATTAATTATTTAAATTATAGGCATGTTCACTGCCTTTTAAACAATGTCATTACTCAAATTTTTAAAGCAAAGTCATGAAATATTTTGGCATACATATTGCCTTAGACAAAAAAACACATAGAAATTGAAAAATTATAAAAATCTTAACTACATTAAATACATTTTTACATACACAAATTCAAAGAAAATAACATGACACATAAACAGATGATTATCTCTTAGCAGTCTTTTCTAAACCTGAAAGAAAAGTTCACAAATAATTTTTACACACGTGGTTGTAGCCGCTTTGGCTGGCGTCCTACACTTCCATTTACAAGGGTAGAGGAGGGGAAGTTGCTATGGTGTGCGTCCTTCTCGATCTCTCTAAATTACATGGGGGAAAGGGGAGGGGTCACTGTGAGTTGTGTCCAAGTCACTCCACGCTTTCACGCAGCTACCAGGCTGCCATTATCTGGTTTGTCCTGTAGAACAAACAAAAAGAGTGCCTCAGACTCTGTTCACTTAATATCTAAGGGAGGGTCACAATGAAATGAGGATATATACATTTTATCTTCCAATATTTTGCTGGAACAAAGTTAACAGAACTTTTTCAGTATTACTCTCGCGGTTACTTAATTGTCATAAAATCGTTAAACAAATGGCTCAAAACGCCTTTAGTCACGTACCAGAGAAAATCTATGCTCAAGGCATATAATCATGAATCCTATTTAACATCAATTTATTATTTCTGGGCCGGAACACTGAACCAATGCTCGGTACATTCCTGACAAAATCTGCATTTTATTTACTTAACTGACTTATCTTTGATTACCTTATTCTTAGAGATAGTATGAGTATGATTAGTGGTTGTTTTCTCAGCTTCTTTGTACATGTGAGTAACTTTTGGTAACAGTACAATTGTGAGTGTTCAAAACACACTACGTTTAGTTGACTACAAAATCCACTTATTGGTCCTCTGCTGTTGCCAGTTCCACATCTGCAATTAGGTACTTACTTACTTTGAAGTGTATTTATGCGGAGCTAAAATAATGTTTTACGTCTGTCATTATGTACTTACTTACTTTGCTAGTGTATGAACTTAGGTAATACTCACTCCATTTAAATTTAAAGCATAGGAAGGCACATTTATTTAATATTCATAGTGTACTGCAATTGATTAGTTTGCTCATGCGACAATCCATTTCCACTCGATCGGACGCTGAAACCTCAGGTAGTCTCTCTCGGACCTACCACTAAACTGCATCAAATAATTATGGACGAACGTAATGCTAAATTCCTTAAACCTATAGGACACCATGAGCTGCTCTGTCTCATCTAACATAAGGGTACCTATGGTCGCATTCACGCCTCCAACTCATAACCTCAATACGTGTAGGTGTATCCTGTCACACACTACACTAAAATAATGGCCAGCTCCAACCTTATAAATACTTCAGGGACGTGTCCTTCACGTCTCAACCACAAACACTGCCCAATTCCATTACACTGCTTTTCCTTGCTACACCAGGTGAGTTTAATCTTACAACTTATCTGCATATTTTTCCTAACACTAAGCAATCTCTTTTACTATTTCTTAGTTAGCTCTAATGCATACACTAGGTTTCACTACCATTTCAGATCCTGCTTGTACATGAATTCATATATCTTTTTAAATTACTGTTGGTGGACCATTTCCAATAAAACAACACTTTGTACTTACTATATTACCAGGGTACTATACATAATTGTTACTCAAATACATTTGTATCTTAATTACTTCATACTTCCCTATTGTTTGTCACTATTAGGTTTGTCACATTAGGTATTTTTCTTCACTAATCGGTAGATAGAATGGTTACATAACTCATGGCTTGATAGCCATGACAGAAAATTTTCATGTCTGGAAAGAAGAGGTCGAAATTTTTTTTTTTTTTTTTTTTTTTTTTTTTTTTTTTTTTTTTTTTTTGGGGGGGGATAGGAAAGATGAAGATTGAGTGAGACCTGAAATGGGAAAGAAGATCTCACACAGCTGGGACTGCACAGCTGCCACACTGTGTAGAGGTTAAAGAACAACCTCCTCCCTACAGCATTCATTGGCTTAATGCTGTAAAGAACAGTTAGAAATTTTTATGTGTTGTAAGAAGATGTCGAAATTTTTGTAGATAGGAAAGATGAAGAGTGAGTGAGACCTGAAATGGGAAAGAAGATCTCACACAGCTGGGACTGCACAGCTGCCACACTGTGTAGAGGTTAAAGAACAACCTCCTCCCTACAGCATTCATTAGCTTAATGCTGTAAAGAAGAGTTAGAATTTTTAGGTGGATAGAAAAGATGAAGAGTGAGTGAGACCTGAAAAGGAAAGAAGATCTCACACAGCTGGGACTGCACAGCTGCCACACTGTGTAGAGGTTAAAGAACAACCTCCTCCCTACAGCATTCATTAGTTTAATGCTGTAAAGATAACCATAACGGAAAATTTTAGTGTATGAAAGAAGGGGTCGAAATTTTTGAGGACAGGAAAGAGGAAGAATGAGTGAGACCTGAAAGGGAAAGAAGATCTCACACAGCTGGGACTGCACAGCTGCCACACTGTGTAGAGGTTACAGTACAACCTCCTCCCTACAGCATTCATTCACTACCTATGAATTTCTTTAGGTCGATCACGTTCCTGAGACCTAATAGCTTCTTACTTTTTGGGTACTCCAGCCTATATGCATTGGCATGTGGTTTTCCTATTATCCTGAAAGGTCCTTGGTATACAAACATGAATTTCTTTGTTTCTGCATTTACTTTCTTTGATTTTTCTTTGGTTTTGACAAGGACTAATTGACCTATTTCAAAGCTAGTAGGTACAGCTTTTGCGTCATGACGCTTCTTCCTTTCCAACGCTCTTTTTCTCATATTAGCCCTAGCCTTTAGTTTCTTCTCGTCTGTGGATATTTGCGTTAGAATAGGGAATTCTACCATATCTGCAATCACATTGTGCGGTTCTTGGCCAAACATCAATTCGCAAGGTGCAAAACCAGTTGCATCATGTCTTAAGTTGTTAATTACATTCTCAAAATACTTAATGTACTCTGCCCAACTTGAGTGTTTCCGAGCACAATAAGTTCTGCAAAGCCTATTCAATTCCCTCATAATACGTTCACTCATATTTCCTTGGGGGAAATACGCAGATATTTTCAGATGTTTCACGCAAGCCTTATCTAGACATTCCTTAAATCTATCAGAAGTAAATTGAGGTCCATTGTCAGACAGCAAATTCTTCGGAACGCCAACGTTCACGAAGAAATCTTTTTCCAACTTTTCAACCAATGTTTTTGCATTTGCTCTTTTAATTGGGTATAGCTTAACATATTTACTGAATCCATCCACCACAACAAAAACATGGGTGCAACCACCTCTCGAAACAGGAAGAGGGCCAAACAAATCACAAGCCAGTAATTCTAGGGTTTCAGTTGGCTCTACTGAATGCATGTCCCCTTGTATTCTGGTGTTGGCAGCACGGACTTTCTGGCACACTACACACGATGCTAGACGCTTGGCCACACGGCGGTACATGTTGTCAAATACAACCTTCTCTTGTAATTTTGCAATGCACTTCTTTGCACCGTAGTGCCCATACCTCAGGTGTACATAGTCGATTAGTAAGTTTACATGTTGTGAGGGAAAGCACAGCTTCCACTCAGAAACACCTACCTTCTTCCTTCTAAACAGAATACCTTTATGCAGACAATAGTATTGCGAAACCTTAGGATAGCTCGCATTTCCTAAATAGCTCTTCATTAATTTCAGTTGGTCATCTGCATTCTGCTCACGTCTCAAGTTCTTAATCACTCTCTTTAATGCACTTTCTTCCTTTACTTCGTGCAATGCAAACATTCGTACTTCACTTAGGTCTGTTGCTGTAATTCCCGCGTCATCACAGAGCTCCGCACTTCTAGATAACCCATCAGCTACCAGATTGTCTTTCCCCTGAATATATCTAACCTCAAGGTCAAACTGCTGGAGATACAATGACCATCTTACCAAACGAGCATTCCTCAATTTACAGGTCTTTAAAAAGGTCAATGCCTTATGGTCACTGTAAACTATTATCTTGTGACCTAATAGATACTGCTCAAACTTCTGTATCCCAAATACAATTGCCAACGCTTCTAGTTCTGAGATGCCATAATTTCTCTCTGCTGCTTGTAAAGATCGACTGGCGAAAGCTATAGTCTTGTGCACTTCTTGTTCGTTCTCTATTTCTACTTGGAATACCTCCACAGCTATACCATAGCCACTAGCATCAACAGACATGCAGAATGGTTTTTCAAAATCAGGATGATGCAAAATTGGACTATTAATTAAAGATTGTTTAAGCACCTCAAACGCCTGTTGACATTCTGCTGTCCAAACCCAAGGGGTATTCTTTTTCAGCAGGAGGTGAAGACAGGGAGCATTAAAAGCCTGATCACTAACAAAACGCCTATAGAAGCCGAAAAGACCGAACATTGATCTCAACTGCTTCTTGTTTCTGGGAGCCTCAAATTTTTCAATGATTGCTAGCTTGCCTGGGTCAGGCAGAATACCTTTTCCACTTATCCTATATCCCAAGAAACCTATTTCCTCTTTAACGCACTCAGTCTTTTCAATCTTTAGTTTCATGCCACCTCTCTCAATAGCCTCTAACACTTCCTCTAATAAATCTATGTGTTCTTCCCAGGTAGGAGTTGCTATTAACAGATCATCTACGTAAACTGTTATTTTATTGCTTAAAGCTGGTCCTAAAACATGGCACATCACACGTACGAAGGCACAAACAGAGATATTAAGTCCGAAAGGTACCACACGGTATTGGTAACAAACTCCTTCGTACAAGAAAGCTGTGTACTTCCTTGAACTTTTCGCCAGTGGCAAATTCCAATACCCACACGTGATGTCCATGGACGTTAAGAATTTTACTCCCCGGAATTTTTGCAGTAACTCGTCCATGTTCTGCGGTCTATCACTTTCCCTAACCACTATTTCATTCAACCAACGAGCGTCCAAGACCAATCTGACACTCCCGTCTCTTTTTGGTACAACAACAAGAGGATTATTGTATTCACTGACCGCTTTCTCAATCACACCCCACTCCAGCATTCTCTGTATCTCCTTTCGAACCGCCTCCTTCCTTGCTACATGTATTTGGTATGGCTTCCTGAAAAACACTTGGCCGGGCTTCACTTGTAACTGACATTCATAACCTTTGACTATGCCAGGTCGATCTGAAAATACCTTATGATGCCTTTTTAGAACCTGTCTCAGTTCTTCCTTTTGATTGCCTGAAATCCTATCGATTTCCTGCAATTTAGTTTCTATTTTGTCTAAAATAATTGCTTCTTCTTCTTCTTCTGTGTTCAACTTATTGTTATTAAGATTAACATCCTCGTCCCAATACCTCCTGTTTTTCAGAACTCGTATAGGCAGCTCCCAATTTTCATGATCAGGTACTACATGTTTATCACTAAAAGGTACTATAATTACTCCGGTTATTGGCAAGACCATTTTTAACTGGCTTCTTTCAAAGTCAACAACACTCTGATATTTTGACAAGAAATCTATGCCAATTAAAACCTCAATACTGAGATTATTTACAATTAAACATGGATGATCAATTAAATTACCACTTATGTTAAAAGGTAGCAAAGCTTCTTGCTTTACTGTTTTTGACACCTTGCCAGTAGCACCAATTATTCTTAGTCCTGATACCCTCATTACTGTAAGTTTGTCCTTACCAGGTAACGCATCAAAGAAGGACTGAGATATTGCACTCACCTCACTTCCACTGTCTATGAGACAACGTACATTGATACCCAACATATTCACTATTATTATAGGGTGGCTTATTCTAGGTTGTACAGGTGGTTCCTCAAATTCATCTAATAGTTCCTTTTGGATTTGTCTCCAACTAAAGTGATCAATATCTGTCTTCATTACATTTAGGTCACAGTGTGTAGGGGTTTCCTGAATTACATTCTCAGCTGCTTTTTCCAGTCGGTCTATTAATTTTAAATCGAAACACCGCACGACTTCATTACATTTAGTTTGCTGAACATGACCCAAATTACTGTAGTCTGAGCGATTCTGCGCCTCCAGACCGGGCATAACATTAGTTACAGCTAAACCACTTTCACCATTATCGTCGGTTTCCTTCTCAAGTGACAACTGGTCACAGCTACTGGGTTCATCGACCCCAAACAGCCTACCCTCTACATCCTCACTTATCTCCTGTCCTAAATCTATTAGTACATTATCAACATCCTGCACAGGCACTTTAGATAAGAGCACATCATCCTCATCGTAAATATAAGCATGAATTTCTTCTACTTCTTCACCTGACAATTCAGTATTTTGTAGCTCATCCCTACTGTTACACTGCTGCGCCTTCTCTTTCTCTTCCCACTTAGAAAGCGTCTCTAACACGGTATCTATCAAATACTGTGAGTGATCTAATATTTCTGTAGTATCCTTAGGTGCTACCGACATTTCATCCATCTGTTCAGTTTGAGTATTCTGATCTGTCTTACCAATTCCCTTAACTACTGGCTTAGGAAAAGTAACCGCCTGGTGAGCGTCAGTGTCCTCATAGACGGGAACTAGTTTTCCTGCCTAGGTCTACTACTGTTTCCTTTATTTTCATTATAGTTAGCTGGCATAGCCTTACTTTCCGTACTGTTGTTTACATGCATATTTCTGTTTGGAACAAAATTATTATCCCTTGGACGCCATTGTTGGTTCTGATAATTATTTCCCCAATTCCTACCTCTCTTAGGATTACGAACACCTACTGTTCTGATGTTTACATTGCCATTTTGCTCGTTCCTAAAATTACTACTATTATTGGTATTGGCATTTCTGTTATTACGTGCTTGCTCCTCATTGGCAGCAACACGTTCTACACGTTCCAAATATTCAATGAAACGATCCAGATTGTCTCTAGGGGCTGATATAATTCTAGTTTGCCAGTACCATGGCAGTTTGGCTTCCAGACCTAGTATAATCATTTCAGGTTTCAGCTTTTCCGCCAAATGTGACAAACGTGAAATCCATGACCTAGCAAACTCTTTAATTGATTCCTTGCCTGCATTGAAGCGTTTCCCACTCCAAAATTCTCTCAACACTTCATTTTGCTTATTGCTAGACCAATACTCATTAATAAAAGCTGTTTTAAATTCCGCTAATGTTTTACACTTCAACACAACATCAGCTGACCAACGCATGGCGTCACCTGCTAAATGGCTTCTAACAAACGAGATTTTCTCTCGTTCAGACCAAGTTGGTGGAATCACATCTTCAAAATCGTTCCAGAAATCTAGCGGGTGGATATTTTTGTCTGGATCGAACCGCAAGAACTGCCGACACCCGATAAAAGCGGCGTTTGCAGCTACAACTTGTTGTATATTACCATTACCAGAAGTTACTGAAGCTACTTTACTCTCAATGTTAGCAATGTTAGTACTAATATTTTCCACTTTCATTTCCACATTATCTACTCTTTGTACAATATGGGTAGTATCAGTTTTGATTGCATCTATGTCTGCTTGACATATGTTTACTTTTATATTAACATCTTTAAATCTATCTGAGCACAGTTCAGATTCCGCTTCGATCTTTTCTGTTAACTTGTGCTCCAGCTTCGCATCTTCCATTTGGAAGTCTTTGCGAACCTCAGCAACTTCGGATTTAACTGTTTTATACATTTCAGAAAACTGTTGAGCAACCTTTTTCTTAATATCCTCATGGTTGTAATCAATTTTATAATTCAAACTGTCCAGATCCTCTTTCAACTTATTGCAACTAGCCTTGAAAGAATTTTCTAATTCAGCTTTATTGGATTCTAATTTATTGTCCATTGCCTCAAATCGTATATTAAAATTGGTTTGGCTGGCCACAATTCTGTTATTTACCTCAATTATATCAGATTTTAACTCAGCTGTCATACTAGCATTACTGGCTGACATTTCAGCATTATTGGATTCTAATTTATTGTTCATTGCCTCAAACCGCATATTAAAATTTGTTTGACTGGCAGCTATTGCTTGTAATATAACATTTAGATCAACAGCCCCAGCATCTTTGGGTTGCTCACTAGCTGGCTTTTTATCACACTCAGGTGACGAAAAACTAGCTCCAATACCAGAATCATCAAAACCAAATGAAACTTCTGATTGATTAGTCATATCTAACTGCTCCTTCTTAAACTCTACCATCTCTGATGACTGTTTCATTTTTAATTCATCAGAGAAACTATCATCCAATAAATTTACAATTTCTACCTTCTGCTTTACTACAGGTGTTTCTATTATTGAATCATTGCCCCTTCGCACACTACTGTCAGGAGACAATACTTCATGTTTCACCTTAACATTGCTACTTTCATGCATATTTACACTTGAACCGTTGTCTGAATTTACAGTTCCCTCAACAGACATAGGTTCTAATTTAAGTTTAAACTCAGTTTCTTTTGGCGGTTCCATCGCCGACAGTCTTTTAGTGCAGGTTAGTAAAATTTTTAACAGCTTTTCACTTAACTTAGTTCCTTCTGCACGACGTATGGCGTTGCCGGCGCGGCGTACCAGGATTCCTGATGCGACGTGGCACGTTGAGCTGCGGACGGCTCTCCGACGGCTGTTGTGTGTTTGCGTGGCCCGCAATTGCAGGCTCTGCGCCGGCTGCTCCAGGGGACGACTGCGGTGCGGCGAGACTGGCTTCTCGCGATGCCGGCAGCACCGCTAGACTCAGTGCCAGCTCCGTCAATCCAGATGCGTTGTTAATCCAATTGCGTCGTCCACATGCATACGTAACACTTTCACTGTTTTATACTCAGTTGCGTGTCGCATTTCACTCGCGAATCCGAATAGTTAAAAATCACTTTCACTTAGTTGATTTCCCGGCCGATGCACCATATGTGGGGCGGCGGATAATTTTGTGTAAAATAATAATTTGCTGCATAAACGCTTGCGTGTTGAATCAGTTTCTAGTTTTTAGAATGTTGTTATTGCTGTCTTTTGCCGTTCTCAACACTGGCTCTCTATTTACTCCGTGACCCCCAGAAAGTGATTTAATAAAACTTGGAGCCAGTAAATAGATATCCTAGTGCCCACTTTACCTGAGAATGTTCTTATAGCTGCAGCTTATAGCTCTGAGGAATTAGGAGATTGTCCGGGATTTCTAATCAAAAACGGTTTTCCAAAATAGTTGAGTATATTCTGAAATTCACTAATAAAAACCACAGGTATCCCTACAACCTAACTAACAGAACAGTTCAGAGTCTAAGGCGCTGATGCAACTATAAATGTCCGAATCAAATGTTAAAAAGAATGCTCGCCATAATTTGATGAAAATACTTCATCAAACGCCACGCTAAATATTTGGTAGAATGTCTGTCCCGCGACGGCACGTGAAAATACGACAATACGCAAACTGAAGCTAGTTAATGAAAATCATTCCAGAATTAACACTTCACATGAAATGTTTTCATGGTTCCGCGTATCTCTAGTAACTTAATACGGCACCCGAGGCTGTTTGTAGCAGATACACTGATGCGACGCGACTACCGACACAGATGGCGTGTCATTCAGCGTCTGGAGAGAACTGGGGCCTTGCTTCCTCGCGCAGTGTTCTTATATATAAAGCCGCGGTGCGGACGGCTGAGGGATCGCCTGATCAAATCCGCTCTCCCGACTAGCCGCTGGGCTAGTAACGCACCACTTCAAGATACATAATAATTTATAGCTTCTTTGGCTGATGGCCGAAGAATCTCTTAATTTAAACGTGCATTCAGCACGCAGGTAAGTATTGATAATAAAATTTTGACGTGGCTAAGTTAAATACTTTGAGCGAGAGAATTAATTTAATTGCCCTGCACGCACTAGATGAGCTCTGAACTGTCCCTTTTGAGATCCGCTATCGCTATAATTTTATAGGTATTAAAAGGAAACTTTACACATCTTCATAATCATAGCGGACCTCCAACCTATTTAAATCTAAACATCCTAGCCTTATTTACTAGCCTACTTAATCTATCTTGCTTCCTTCAGTTTTGAGATGAAAACCACAAAATCATGAATTTCCACTAAAGTCTTAATTTGTGAAATCCAAAGTACTGTTTTTATTAAATCATTATGAAAGATGAATCTAAATATAAATTTTGAAGTCTCTAGCTCTTTTCTGTTGCGCCAATGATTTTTCCAGAAAAACGTCCAAATCTCGGAAATGGCTGAAGTTATCGAACTGATATTTAACACACATTAATTTAGTATTATTTCTGACATGCTAGAAAAGTTTTAGTTCATTTGCTTGATTTTTAGGTATTGCGCAACATTTATGACGTCAGAGCTAGTTACAGCAGACTGGCTGGCACACGATGGAAACTAATGTGAATTTACTACAGCGTGAGTAGGCTGCTTCCCTACAGGGAGTAAGGCAGGGACGCCCATTATCACCATATTTGTTAAACTTATTTATTGAAAAAAACCATTGAATAATTGAAAATAATAACCAAAGGAATTAAAATTAACGGGGAACGAATACACTGTATCCGTTTTGCAGGTGATATAGTAGTACTTGCTGACTCAGTAAGGGAAATGGAGTTCATGTTGCTAAAATTTGCCAAAATCCTAAGGGAATATAATTTAAAAATAAATAAGAAGAAAACAAAAACTATGGTAGTAGGGAAGACAAAAGCAAATGATAAAGTTAATATTAAACTAGAAGATGATGTTCTAGAGCAGGTTGAGAACTTCTGTTATTTGGGGAGCACAATCACTGACGACAATAAATGTACCACAGGTATAAAGAGAAGAATAGCCTTGACAAAGCAAGCTTTCCAAAATAAAAGGAATTTACTAACAGACAATCATATAAACCTGAAAAGTAGGAAAAAGTTTGCCAAAACTTTTGTCTGGAGTGTCTTAACATACGGATGTGAAGCGTGGACTCTGGGAAACGCAGAGAAAAAGAGACTGGATTCAATGGAAATGTGGATATGGAGAAGAATGACGAAAACAAGCTGCGTAGATAGAAAAAGTATTGAACAGGTCTTAAGAGAAGTGAATGAGAACAGAACGCTGCTAAATTATATAGGAAGAAGAAAATCAAAAATGATAGAGCACATAACGAGACACAACCAGTTCCTGAAGAATGTACTTGAAGGAAAAGTTTTAAGGAAAAAACCGAGAGGCAGGCCAAGAGCAACGTATTTTAATAACATCAAAGAAGATATGGGGATAAAATCGTATGAAGAATTGGAGGATGACAACCGAAGTTAAGCGCTGTCGGGCGTGGTCGGCGCTTGGATGGGTGACCATCCAGGCCGCCATGCGCTGTTGCCACTTTTCAGGGTCCACTCAGCCTCGTGATGCCAAATGAGGAGCTACTCGACCGAATAGTAGCGGCTTCGGTCAAGAATACCATCATAACGACCCAGAGAGTGGTGTGCTGACCCCACGCCCCTCCTTTCTGCATCCTCCTCTGAGGATGACACGGCGGTCGGATGGTCCCGATGGGCCGCTTGCGGCCTGTAGACGGAGTGGAGTGGACAATGGAGAGAGCGACGTGGCTAAATCGACAAGGCATAGCCTTTAGTCTATGATGATGATGTCTGTTACAAGATCCGAAATGAGATCCCTACTTTGTTTCTTGCTTGAATTGTGTTTTATTTCAATTACTTTGTCGACATCAGCAATGTTCTTGTTTATTGGTTTTTTACAGTGAAAAGAGGAATATCGTTCGCGTTTTGTCTCTGCTACCGCAGATACAGCAGATGGTGCCTCAGTACCACAGATACATTTAAAGTCATTTGCACACTGTATTGTGTAAGAAAAGTGTAAAATCAGAGTTGCCAGCGATAGTCCTTTTTCTCAAAACGATAATCAGTTACTGACAGAATTACAAGTTTTCTCAGAATTGAAATTAACCAGCTGCGCGAAATTTGTTAGAGATGTGGATGACACATCAGTACATATACAGGGTGTTTCAAAAATGACCGGTATATTTGAAACGGCAATAAAAGCTAAACGAGCAGCGATAGAAATACACCGTTTGTTGCAATATGCTTGGGACAACAGTACATTTTCAGGCAGACAAACTTTCGAAATTACAGTAGTTACAATTTTCAACAACAGATGGCGCTGCAAGTGATGTGAAAGATGTAGAAGACAACGCAGTCTGTGGGTGCGCCATTCTGTACGTCGTCTTTCTGCTGTAAGCATGTGCTGTTCACAACGCGCAAGTGTGCTGTAGACAACATGGTTTATTCCTTAGAACAGAGGATTTTTCTGGTGTTGGAATTCCACCGCCTAGAACACAGTGTTGTTGCAACAAGACGAAGTTTTCAACGGAGGTTTAATGTAACCAAAGGACCGAAAAGCGATGCAATAAAGGATCTGTTTGAAACATTTCAACGGACTGGGAACGTGACGGATGAACGTGCTGGAAAGGTAGGGCGACGGCGTACGGCAACCACAGAGGGCAACGTGCAGCTAGTGCAGCAGGTGATCCAACAGCGGCCTCGGGTTTCCGTTCGCCGTGTTGCAGCTGCGGTCCAAATGACGCCAACGTCCACGTATCGTCTCATGCGCCAGAGTTTACACCTCTATCCATACAAAATTCAAACGCGGCAACCCCTCAGCGCCGCTACCATTGCTGCACGAGAGACATTCGCTAACGATATAGTGCACATGATTGATGACGGCGATATGCATGTGGGCAGCATTTGGTTTACTGTCGAAGCTTATTTTTACCTGGACGGCTTCGTCAATAAACAGAACTGGCGCATATGGGGAACCGAAAAGCCCCATGTTGCAGTCCCATCGTCGCTGCATCCTCAAAAAGTACTGGTCTGGGCCGCCATTTCTTCCAAAGGAATCATTGGCCCATTTTTCAGATCCGAAACGATTACTGCATCACGCTATCTGGACATTCTTCGTGAATTTGTGGCGGTACAAACTGCCTTAGACGACACTGCGAACACCTCGTGGTTTATGCAAGATGGTGCCCGGCCACATCGCACGGCCGACGTCTTTAATTTCCTGAATGAATATTTCGATGATCGTGTGATTGCTTTGGGCTATCCGAAACATACAGGAGGCGGCGTGGATTGGCCTCCCTGTTCGCCAGACATGAACCCCTGTGACTTCTTTCTGTGGGGACACTTGAAAGACCAGGTGTACCGCCAGAATCCAGAAACAATTGAACAGCTGAAGCAGTACATCTCATCTGCATGTGAAGCCATTCCGCCAGACACGTTGTCAAAGGTTTCGGGTAATTTCATTCAGAGACTACGCCATATTATTGCTACGCATGGTGGATATGTGGAAAATATCGTACTATAGAGTTTCCCAGACCGCAGCGCCATCTGTTGTTGACAATTGTAACTACTGTAATTTCGAAAGTTTCAAAAAAGGGCTCTGAGCACTATGGGACTCAACTGCTGAGGTCATTAGTCCCCTAGAACTTAGAACTAGTTAAACCTAACTAACCTAAGGACATCACAAACATCCATGCCCGAGGCAGGATTCGAACCTGCGACCGTAGCGGTCCTGCGGTTCCAGACTGCAGCGCCTTTAACCGCACGGCCACTTCGGCCGGCTTTCGAAAGTTTGTCTGCCTGAAAATGTACTGTTGTCCCAAGCATATTGCAACAAACGGTGTATTTCTATCGCTGCTCGTTTAGTTTTTATTGCCGTTTCAAATATACCGGTCATTTTTGAAACACCCTGTATGTGTGACATGTGTTACATGTTCGTGAAATAAATGAGTGTGTGTGAATCACATGTGACACTGGCAAGCGCAGGCGACACCGCGGGCAAAAGGATATATGTTAATAAAAGTACTTTGCGACTGAGACATAAAAACAAAAATTAGTAGCAGTATTGCAATCGCTACATGTAAATAATTTCACCATTTCAAGTAAGGTGATTATTTTAATGCTGTAATGTGATTTAATTACATTTGGTGAACAATGTCGCTCGAAAGCGAAGAAAACAATAAAAAAAGTAGAGAGCTCGTGGTAACAACAGTCTTGAAATGCTAAAGCGACAGTGGAGGTGGACGTCACAGTGTTCCGGGCTCCTCAGCCGGTGTTGTCCTTCTTCTTGGCGGAGAACGGGTTGTAGCCCCACTGTGGGTAGGGAGCTCCAGGGTAGGGTGGGTGGTACCCGGGAGACGGCGGCGGGTAGTAGCCGGGGGCCTGCGAGTAGCCGTCGTAGCACCAGGCGGGGCAGGCGCTAGGGCCGTAGCTGCCGCCGCCAGGGAAGCGGCCGCGGGGGGCGGCGGGGGCGGAGGCGGAGGCGGAGGCAGCCTGCGACGCTGCTGCCGCCCACAGCACCAGCGCCACCACCTGCAACCAGAGCAAGCCGTCACCCTGTGGAACCACGACGTTGAAAGTTAGCACAGACTGCGTAAAATAGCTGGCTCCCCCTCCATGTCAGCGAACTCATGTGGGCTGAAATTCAAAGGGAGGAGATTGAAAGACGTCAGTCAGTCCGCCTCCCGCATAATTTTGGAGGTTTTGCTTTATCAAGTTCGCCAGAGTATCTTCTCTCTGCCTGCATTTGCTGATATTCTCCGTGCTCATATCCTCTATGCTACGGAGGAAGATCACGCTCGAAACCTGAATTTGCGAGTCCTCATTCTCAACTCAGTTACAGCTAATAGTCATCACAACATGTACGTATAACTACCGGTCCCAACCATGTATGTGCGGTTCTAGGCGCTGCAGTCTGGAACCGCGGGACTGCTACGGTCGCAGGTTCGAATCCTGCCTCGGGCATGGATGTGTGTGATGTCCTTAGGTTAGTTGGGTTTAAGTAGTTCTAAGTTCTAGGGGACTGATGACCTAAGATGTTAAGTCCCATAGTGCTCAGAGCCAAAGCCCCAACCATGTATGACCATTAATTTTGAATTATATTCTTTGATATTGTCAGTGTGGGGAACTATGCGATCTATCTATACTCCTGGAAATTGAAATAAGAACACCGTGAATTCATTGTCCCAGGAAGGGGAAACTTTATTGACACATTCCTGGGGTCAGATACATCACATGATCACACTGACAGAACCACAGGCACATAGACACAGGCAACAGAGCATGCACAATGTCGGCACTAGTACAGTGTATATCCACCTTTCGCAGCAATGCAGGCTGCTATTCTCCCATGGAGACGATCGTAGAGATGCTGGATGTAGTCCTGTGGAACGGCTTGCCATGCCATTTCCACCTGGCGCCTCAGTTGGACCAGCGTTCGTGCTGGACGTGCAGACCGCGTGAGACGACGCTTCATCCAGTCCCAAACATGCTCAATGGGGGACAGATCCGGAGATCTTGCTGGCCAGGATAGTTGACTTACACCTTCTAGAACACGTTGGGTGGCACAGGATACATGCGGACGTGCATTGTCCTGTTGGAACAGCAAGTTCCCTTGCCGGTCTAGGAATGGTAGAACGATGGGTTCGATGACGGTTTGGATGTACCGTGCACTATTCAGTGTCCCCTCGACGATCACCAGTGGTGTACGGCCAGTGTAGGAGATCGCTCCCCACACCATGATGCCGGGTGTTGGCCCTGTGTGCCTCGGTCGTATGCAGTCCTGATTGTGGCGCTCACCTGCACGGCGCCAAACACGCATACGACCATCATTGGCACCAAGGCAGAAGCGACTCTCATCGCTGAAGACGACACGTCTCCATTCGTCCCTCCATTCACGCCTGTCGCGACACCACTGGAGGCGGGCTGCACGATGTTGGGGCGTGAGCGGAAGACGGCCTAACGGTGTGCGGGACCGTAGCCCAGCTTCATGGAGACGGTTGCGAATGGTCCTCGCCGATACCCCAGGAGCAACAGTGTCCCTAATTTGCTGGGAAGTGGCGGTGCGGTCCCCTACGGCACTGCGTAGGATCCTACGGTCTTGGCGTGCATCCGTGCGTCGCTGCGGTCCGGTCCCAGGTCGACGGGCACGTGCACCTTCCGCCGACCACTGGCGACAACATCGATGTACTGTGGAGACCTCACGCCCCACGTGTTGAGCAATTCGGCGGTACGTCCACCCGGCCTCCCGCATGCCCACTATACGCCCTCGCTCAAAGTCCGTCAACTGCACATACGGTTCACGTCCACGCCGTCGCGGCATGCTACCAGTGTTAAAGACTGCGATGGAGCTCCGTATGCCACGGCAAACTGGCTGACACTGACGGCGGCGGTGCACAAATGCTGCGCAGCTAGCGTCATTCGACGGCCAACACCGCGGTTCCTGGTGTGTCCGCTGTGCCGTGCGTGTGATCATTGCTTGTACAGCCCTCTAGCAGTGCCCGGAGCAAGTATGGTGGGTCTGACACACCGGTGTCAATGTGTTCTTTTTTCCATTTCCAGGAGTGTATTTAAAAAACATGTGTGGATAAAATTCCTACGTCAAGATCGCAAATTTTCTTTACTGATTACCAGTTTCGGCTCATTGCCGAGACATCCACAACAGCCCACAGAAACATAGAAACTGCCGAAGATATCCTTACGAGTGACGCAGGGATTCTCAGCGAGTACTTTAGAAAACGGAGGCTACAACCTAGTGCTACCAAGATGGAAGTATCTGCCTTCCATTTGAACAACAAAATGGCCAACGGAGAACTACATGTATATCTAGACGGGAAATTACCAAATCACAACAAACACCCAAAGTACCTTGGGGTTACCCTAGATAGGACACTAACATTCAAAGAACACCTGACGAAAACTGCAGCGAAACTTAAAACACGCAACAACATATTGCAGAAGCTCTGTGGCACCACTTGGTGCTCCACAGCATCTACCTTAAGAACATCCGCACTTGGCTTGGTGTATCCAGTGGCAGAATACTGCGCCCCAGTGTGGCTCAACAGCAAACACACACATGGTAGATAGCCAACTTAATGCAACAATGCATATTATATCAGGCACAATTTGGCCAACTCCTACAATGTGGCTGCCCGTTCTCAGTAACATAGTCCCTCCTAAACTGCGCCGAGAACACGCTCTGGTTAGAGAATTTCAAAAAATCATGACCAACACTCAATTACAAATCCATGAAGATACTCACGACATCCTCCACTAAAGACCGCACAGGCGCTGTACCAAACCAACTTTAAAATAAATGACCGATGGAAAGAGGAATGGGAGAGCAGAACAGCAGTAAACTGCCACAGTATGCCATGCCTCTTTAGTAAACCAAAAGGATTTGATTGCCCTCGCAAACTTTGGTCAACTCTTAATCGCATCAAAACCAACTATGGGAGATGCGCCGACTCCTTACACAGATGGGGTAAACTTCCTTCGGCCGCTTGCGACTGTGGCGCAGAGAGACAGGCGGTCAAACACATCGTGCAGGAATGCCCACTAAGGGCATATGAGGGTGACCCACAGGATTTCCTAATGGCGACCCAAGAGGCAATCGACTATATATTATCTAAGCTAGACGTTTGTTTGTGATTGCTCTTCTGCGAGTGTAAATTTACAATTGGTCGTGTCCTTATATACAAACTGTTCTTTATTGTTCTGTTTATACATATGTGACTTTTTTTTTTAATCATGTTGTTTCTGTAATTTTTACTGTGATGTTATGAGCCATACGCTAAATAAATAAATAACCGAGACATCTTCAGATCAATCTGAAATGTTGTTGAGTACGTGACACTCATTATGAATCTTCGTTTTTTTATTTAGCTTAGTCTCCTTAGTAAGATAAAAAAAATCTTAGTTGGTTATGTAAATTGAAGACGATAATCAGCAATTTGATCAGTAAATGAAACAACAAGTTCACTGTCACCAGTCACCTAAGTACAAGGCCAGACAGGCAGATCATTTGAGATTAGGTTCAAGGAACACATGGCAGCACTAAAAAACGAAAAATATCACACATCAGCAATAGCTACACACCTGCATGAAACAAAACACCATGTTAACAACACAAGTATTAGCATCCTACACATCCAACCAAAAGGCAGAAAACTAGACATCCTTGAGACACTCCAAATATACAAACATCAAATGAAACAACCAGAATCTATCTTAAATGACAAAAATGACAATATTTACAATAGTATCATCTCCGTTTTCAGCAACTGCCTACACTCATAAAAATGCACACACACACACACACCTAATATTTACCATAAATATTGACAGCTGCCAAGAGTACAAGAGATTGACCTCATTCACAGATAATTCATCACACCAACAGCTTGTACCCCTTGTCAGCTTAAAACTGTATGTACATCAACTACTGGCACAAATGTATATTTATCTGCATATTTTATAGCATTAACCAATGTATTACCCCAACCTTTAGGCAGCTAATATATGCAACATGAAATCTTAAGACTCCTTGTCATGTAAATGTTTCCTCTCAATAATCACTCTTTCCTCTCTCTCTCTCTCTCCCCCCCCCCCCCCCCCCCCACTCCCATTCACTCACACACACACACACACACACACACACACACTTTTTCTCTCTCTCTACCTCTCCTTCTGCCTCCAGCCCCTCACTTCACATCTGTTTATTAACCCCAATCAAAGAGTGTAATGTATGTACGATTTTACTGTTGTAGCCAGTATGATCATTGTAATTATAGTCTGTAACAATCACCTAATTATTATCAATACGTATGAAGTTTAAGCCATTTTAACATTTCACCTGATTGTATAAACGAGTACGAATGTTTGCCATTTTAACTTGTCAGAATTGGATTTATATACCACCTGAAGTACACACACATATATTTGACACCTCAAAACAAACACCGCCAAATGCTTAAAGCAGTTATTCTGTAATAATATTGGTATGATGTATATTCTTTGCACTTTGCGATTATGTCTTCACTTCTGCTATACGAACTTTGCACCCAGCTGACTCCAGACGCCATATTTGTTTACAAATGTGGCAGTATACATGTGATGTGTTACGACAGCAAAATGAACCTGTGATCACTGAAGGTATTGTAGTTTACTTATTTAATGTTTACCATTAGATATCAGTTTAATTTTTCGTCAAAAGTTATCCTAAACCATATTCTGAAATAGTGTCTCGTTTCTCCACTAGGCAGTGCCACAAGTTCCTCCAAAAATCGTAACACAACACACGCACCAATGTAATACTTACTAATGTAAATCCACCCGATGATGGAGGTTTAAACCTTCGAAACGCGTCGTGGAAATAAATAAAACGGTGACTGGTAACAGTGAACTTGTTGTTTCATTTAATGTCAGTAACAGTCACGGTAAAGCCTAACCTAAAAATGTTCGCATTTAAAATTTGATCAGTGATTTAAAAAAAAAAAAAAACGAAGATGTATAATGAGTATCACACACAGAAAAACATTTTAGATTGATCTGAAGACGGTTCGGTAATGAGCTGAAACAGGTAATTAGTAAAGTAATTTTCCGATCTTGACGTAAGATATTTATCCGCACACATTTTGAATGAGTCTTATAACAAAATCAAGCAACTATTGGGATTCCGGTGGAAGCTCTTGGTGTATCTACGCAGTAGTAGTCTGGGAAGGCAGCCGAATGCTATTTTCGAATCCAGCTGCGGTGGCGACGCGTCGCGCCGGACAGACCTCTGTCGCCATATGTGGAGACCCACCTCTAGCGGTGTGGCCGCACGGTCGGCCATTTCGAGTCCGAGTGTTGTCCAGCCTTTCACCGGCTCGGAAAACTGGGGAAACGCCTGCTGTTTCTCAGAAAAGGAGCTTGTTCATTGGTCAGTATGCCCCCACCACCTTTGGTCGCTCTCTGTGTGTGGAGGCTTTGGAGAGAATTTACTGAGGCGAGGATAATACCTGTCGCAGTAAGCAGTCGCCGCTGCGTGGTCAAGTAACTAGTGACTTTTCGATGTGAGTTAGTCCAATTTCGAGTTAGTTCTCACCATAACGATAAAACTCCATCGTTAGGAGCAGTGTGAAGTTCTCGTGACTGATGATTTCAGTATCATTTTACATAAAGTCAGATGGAACCGAATTCGGTGTTTGATCGGTCACGATGCACGCTGCGTGTAGTCTGCCCACTTCACTGCGAGTCACTAGCTGGCTTTGATGATTTATTTACTAGTGGAAAGTGGTGAGCTTTGCTTTCAAATCTTTCGTGTAGTGAGTAACTTGCACGTCCAAGTCGTACTTCTTCAGTCCACAAATCCTTGCTGACTAATAATGATCGTAAGTGTTGTTCGCTCGTATGGGACTATAGGATTGGGTTTTTTTTCATGTGATTTTCGTGTAGCTAAATGCAGTTTCAGGAGCAAGCTCCATCTGTTGAATAAATATATAATTCACACCCTTAGTTCACTAAACTTCACTAGAATCTGCATACTTGCACGTTTTCCTTCTGCCTCTAATCTGTAATCGAAAGTACCCTGTGATAGAAAATTACTTGATATGTTTAATGAAGACCAAACCCTGACTGGTCCTTCTGAAGTTCACTAATTAAAATCCTGTTGCACAGGTTTCTCTCCAGGGCTAGTAATCATTTAATATTCGTCGTACTTCAGACGATTTGGCACTTGAGCAGGTAATGCTAAACACTGTGCTTGTGCAGCAGATAGCGCTCAGCTACCCAAGTCGAATAACTTTTAAGATGGAAACCTATGGCTTTTCCTAAATGTGCCCCACACATGCGTAGAGTCCTTAGGGACCGCTTCATTCACACCTTACAAAGGAACATGACTGAATTACTCAACTGATATCAAATCAGAGAAAGCTTTTGACAAAGCTAATTGGAATAAACTCTTTGCAATTATAAAAGCAGTGGGATAAAACACAGGGAGTGAAAGTTGATGTACAACTCTAAACAAATCAAACGGCAGTTATAGGAGTGAAAGAGCAGCATTTGTCAAGAAGGGAGTGAGACAGTGGCGCAGCCTAAACGCGATGTTGTCCAATCTATACAATGTGTAATCAGTAAATAAACCTAAAGCAAAATTTACAAAATGTATTAAAAGTCAGGGAGAAGAAATAGAAACAGGTTTGTTGATGACTTTGTAATTCCGTCACAAACAGAAAAGGACTGTAAGAGCCGTTCAACGGAATTGACAGTGTCTTGAAAGGAAGATATAAGTTAAAACTAAGTAAAAGTAAAATAAGATTAATGGAAACTACACCCTAAGACAAAAAAAAAAGAAACGGCGCACCACGAAGGAATTATTCGAATGGGACCGAAATTGGTAGATATGATGTACACGTACAGACTAACAAATGATTACCGTTTCAGAAAATTTGGGTGATGTATTCAAGAGAAAAAGCTTCACAAATTGGGCAACTCAATAACACGTTGGTCCACACCTGGCCCTTATGTAAGCATTTATTCGGCTTGTTCAAATGGTTCAAATGGCTCTCAGCACTTGTGGGGCGGCGGGTGGAATTATTGTCAATTTTATGTTGTTTATATAAATGTTAGGTTTGTAGAATGTAAAACCAGTTCCTATTATTTAGAATGTTATTTATACTGTCTTTCGCCGTTCTCAACACTGGCTCTGTAACTACAATATTGGCAACCAGAAAGTGATTAGCTAAACGTGAAGCCTGTAATTAGAATTCCTAGTGCCCACTTCATCTGAGAATACACTTATAGTTACAGCTTATAGCTCTGATGAATTAGGAGATTGTCTGGGATTTATATTCAAAAACGGTCGTGAAAAAACGTTATGTATTCTGAAAGTCACAGATGAAAACAAAAGAATCCACACAATCTAACTAACAGAGCAGTTCAGAGTCTAATGCGCTGATGCAACTATAAATGTCCAAATTAAATGTTTAAAATGAATGCTCGCCATAATTTGATAATTAGGTTCATCAAACGCCACGCTAAATAATGGTAGAATGTTTGTCCCGCGGCGGCACGTGAAAATACGACAATACGCAAACTGAAGATCGATAATTAAAGTCAACCCAGAATTAACACTTCACTCGAAAATGATTTCATGGTTACGCGTATCTCGAGTAACTTAATACGGCATCCGAGGCTGTTTGTAGCAATGATACCGACGCGACGCGACTCCCGACACAGATGGCGTGCTATTCAGCGTCTGGAGAGAACTGGGGCCTTGCTTCCTCGCGCAGCGTTCTTATATATAAAGCCGCGGTGCGGACGGCTAAGGGAACGCCTGATCAAATCGGCTCTCCCGACTAGCCGTTGGGCTAGTAGTGCACCACATTAAGTTACCGAATAAATCATAGCTTCTTTTGCTGATGGCCGATGAAGCTCTTAATTTAAATGTGCATTCAGCATACAGGTAAGTAATCATAATAAAAGTTTGACGTGGCTAAGTTAAATATTTTGGGCGAGAGAATTAATTTAATTACACTGCACGCAGTAGACGAGCTCTGAACTTGCCCTTTTGAGATACACTATCGCTATAGTTTTATAGTTATTTAAATGAAACTTCTCACATCTTTATGATTATAGCGGATTTCCATTCTACTTAAATATAAACATCCTAGCCTTATTTATTAGCCTACTTAATCTATCTTGCTTCCTTAAGTCTTAAGACAAAAACCTGAAAATTATGAATTTCAACTAAAATCTTAATTTGTGGGATCCAAAGTACTGTTTCTATTAAATTGTTATTGAAAAGGAATCTAAGTATAAATTTTTAAATCTCTAGCTCTTTTCTGTTGCGCCAATGATTTTTACAGAAAAGCGTCCAAATTTCGAAAATGGTTAAAGTTATTGAACTGATATTCGACACATATTAATTTAGTATTATTCCTGACATGCTAGAAACATTTTAGGTTATTTATTTGATTTTTAAAGTATTGCCCAACCTTTATGACGTCAGAGCTAGTTACAGCGGACTGGCTGGCACACAATGAAAAGACTGATGTGAATTTGCTATGGCGTGAGTAGGTTGCTTCCCTACACACTATGGGACTTAACATCTGTGGTCATCAGTACCCTAGAACTTAGAACTACTTAAACCTAACCAACCCAAGGACATCACACACATCCATGCCAGAGGCAGGATTCGAACCTGTGACCGTAGCGGTCACGCGGTTCCAGACTGAAGCGCCTAGAACCGCACGGGCACACCGGCCGGCTTCGGCTTGTTATTCATTGACAGGGTTATTGGATGTCCTCCTGAGGGGTATCGTGCCAAATTCTCACCAATTGGCGCGTTAGATCGTAAAAATCTCGAACTGGTTGGAGGGCGCTGCCCGTGATGGTCAGTACGTTTTCAGTTGGGGACAGATCCGGCGACTGAGCATTACGGGCAGCGCCCTTCCAACCAGTCCGAGATTTTGACGATCTAACGCGCCAATTGGAGAGAATTTGGCACGATACCCCTCAGGAGGACATCCAATAACCCCGTCAATGAATAACAAGCCGAATAAATGCTTGCATAAGGCCAGATGCGCACCAACGCGTTATTGGCTTGCCCAATTTGTGAAGGTCTTTCTCTTGAAATGATCGACATCAAGGGATCACCCAAATTTTCTGATACTGTAATCATTTGTTAGTCTGTACATGTACATCACATTACCCGTTTCCGTAGCATTCGGATAATTCCTTCGCGGTACTTTTTTTGTCCTAAGTGCAGGCGATTTAAATCAATCGATGCTGAGGGAATAAGATTACGAAATGAGATATGAAAAGTAGTAGCTAAGTTTTACTATTTGGGCAATAAAATAAGTGATAATGGCGAAGTAGAGAGGATTCAATATGTAGACTGGCAAAGCATTTCTGAAGAAAAGAAATTTGATAACATCAAATATAGACTTAAGAGTCAGGAAGCATTTTCTGAAGGCATTTTTGTCTGGAGTGTAGGTTTGTTCGCAAGTGAAAAGTGGACAATAAGTAGTTCAGACAAGGAGGGACTAGAAGCTATTGAAATGTGCTGCTGTAGAAGACTTCTGAATATTAGATGGGTAGACCACGTAATTGATGGGTAAGTACTGAATGGAATTGGGAAAAAAGAAATTTCTGGCTTAAGTTGACTAAAAGGAGTGATCTTTTGATAGGACACATCCTTCGACATCAAGGGATCACCAGTTTAATATTGGAGGGAAGTGTGTGTGGTCAAAATTGCAGATGGAGGCCAAGAGACGAGAGCAGAAGGCTTAATTCAATTAATTGTTAGCCATATCATGTTTCGGGCGATTAATGAATATCTGATGTTGATAATATGGGTGATATCGGTGATTGCAAAGTTCGAGCCGGTAGTCCTCATTAATTATTCGGAGATGAAGAGACTCACACAGGATAGAGTAGCATGGAGAGCTGTATGAAACCACAACAGCAACAACGTGAAATCCAGTCAAAGGTTCACGCAGGAGGGGAAATGATCGAATCCAATGACTGCAATCACTGGTCGACTGCGTGCATATTTAATTAGTTGGTAAACTTAATATGCAAATTTGCTTGGCATTCTGGAGCCGCCTATGTGTTGCTGAAGTACTGTACCATCGATCATCGGATGGTACGGTCAACATGCCTTCAATACCTGCCAAGCTAGTTGCTTAAAAAAAAAAAAGCCCGAAGATGGCGTAGATCGTTGAAGGAGAAGAGCCGTTTAGTTTAATTTGTCTTCGAGTCCACGCTGGCGCATACGAAGACCTTTCTTCTTCGTGTTCTCGAGTGGCGACACCTTAGAATGGCCAACCTAAGAGCCCGAAAATCGCCTCCGCCCCGCCGCATAATGATAAGCGGTGGGAGATGTTAGCGCAGCCTCCTCACTACGGCAATTTCCTTTTTTCAAGTGTAGGTACACCACTGAGGCAACAAAATTAATCGAGGCACACCCTACTTCCTTTGTCTTTATTTAGTTATTTAGGTATTTTGCTAAGAACGTTCTAAAGCCAATATCGTGTAATATTTTTGTATTTAAATCAACCATTTTCGACAGAATTTGTTGTCATCTTCAGTTCTTAAAAGATCTTTTTGTTATAAAACATGTTCATTTTAAGTTGGAACTCACGCCAAGTTGTCATGTGGATAAAGAACAGCAAATTATAAAATGCTTGTCACAACTAAAATATTTAAAAATATAAACCATTAGTTATGACAAACCTTTTATAATGTACTGTTTTTTATCCACACGGCAATTTGTCGCAATGTCCAACTTAAAATGAAAGCGTTTCATAACAAAAAGATCTTTTAAGAGCTAAAGATGACAGCAAAGACTGCCGAAACCGGTTGTTTTAAATAACGAAATAGTTATGCGTTCTTGGCTTTAGAATGTTTTTAGCGAGTTAAACAGATCGCTGCTTCTCTCTTCTCAAAATGAGAAAATCCAGTTAGGTATTTTGGCTTTAGGCGACGTTGACCATACAGTCAGCAATAGTAATAAACAGTACAGAGTTAATACAAAACTTTGATCAAATGAAACTATATGGATCCTGCATTGTTAGCACATCTGCCCAGTGAGCAGTAGATTCAGGTTCGAATTCCGACCTTGATACAAATTTTCATTCATCGCTTTCAGTCTGCATATGTACGTCACAAAACTTTGAGTTACAGTAATACTGGTATGACAGAATAAGCTGAGCTTTGGTGTCACCAATATACTGAGGAGATTACATTATGCTCGAGTCTGTTATACATTGTTTTAGTGAAGGGTTTTTTGTTCAATGTAGTTTGAGTACATATACACATACCAGTTCGTAATTTAAGAACTCTACAAATGAATAATAATTGGAGTTGAAATTTTGTGTTTGTGGGGACCCACTGCCTCCAGGTGCTTCATAAATGTAACATGGTCCGTAGTAGGCCGTAATGCAATGTTTATTTAATCGTGCGATTAGCGTCATCGTCAAGCACATCTGTAACGTCTGTATTTCATGCCATTTTCGAATCACTCTTGGTTCAAATGGCTCTGAGCACTATGGGACTTAACATCAATGGTCATCAGTCCCCTAGAACTTAGAACTACTTAAACCTAACTAACCTAAGGACAGCACACAACACCCAGCCATCACGAGGCAGAGAAAATCCCTGACCCCGCCGGGAATCGAACCCGGGAACCCGGGCGTGGGAAGCGAGAACGCAACCGCACGACCACGAGATGCGGGCGAATCACTCTTAATTACAAATAAAAAGTAGCCATATTCCGTCATTTTACGAAAGGATCCACATTACAGCGACACTTTTTAAGATCCTATTCTGAACTTTGTTCTATGTACAGCAACCTGGTAACAGTAAAAGGCTACTTTTTACTTGTAATTAAGAGTGATTTGAAAATGACGTGAAATACAGATGTTACAAATGTGCTTGACAATGACGCTTAGTCGAAATTAGCTAATCGCATGATTAAACAGACGTCGCATTACACTCTACTACGGACTATAAGTTTATTAAGAATCTGCAGGTAGTGGATCCCCCCAAATACAAAATTTTACGGATTTTGTCCAGTACGGTATGGGATAATGTAATTAAATCTCAACATATTTGAGAAAGATGCTGAACGAATGTATACGGTTAAAGTTGCTGTACATAGAGCAAAGTTCAGAATACGATCTTCAAAGTTGTCATTGTAGTGTGGATCCTTACGTGAATGACGAAATGTGGCTACTTTTTACTTGTAATTAAGAGTGATTTGAAAATGAAATACAGATGTTACAGACGTGCTTGACAATGACGCTTAGTCGACGTTAGATAATCGCACGATTAAATAAACACCACGTTAAAGCCTACTACGGATCACGTTTACGTTTATTAATAATTGGAGTCTTCATATAAGTTTACTGGAGCCACTTATAATTATAGTACTACGCAGCCACGGTAATGCTGGTCTTGGTCACTCGTGACCGTTATCTCTCTCGTGACCGTTATCGCAAACACGCGGCGACGTTACCGGAAACAAGTGCAGCTGTGACTGGGGAAAACCCATGGCAATGAGAATATTTTCAAGTCGTCGGTTACGCATACACTATCAAGCGGTTCGCTGTGTCCTCGTGAGAAGTCGTCAGTACTGCAGCGCAGTATTATCCATAATCGTGAAGGTCCTTGGCGAAAGCCGACACATTCATTTGAAAAAGCGATTATATTCAAGGTTGTAAAATGTTTCCAGGAAGAAAAAAAGCATAATCAGGTAATGATAACTCTACGGAAAACAGTCTTTCGGACTGCAAAAATGGTAGGGAAGTTAAAAAAAAAACAGTAAAATTTATTTTGAAAGACTTTAAGGAAGCGGAAGAAAGCGGAGAAAAAAGTTAAAACTTCTAGAAAACAAAAGTAATTTCTCTAGAAGATTTCGATACACCAATTATTTTTAGAAAATTTTCTGACTATTACGAGCAGAAGAAAGAAAACACAACACTGAGAATGATGGTTACACGAGAGGCGGTCGAAAAGTTTCTAGCCCGAGATAGTTACCGTGATGTTTCGCACAAACAACACCACCCACTTTTATGGTGACCCTTTGTGGGTATGCAAGTCATATTTCGCGGCACCAGCTTCGTTAATTTTGCCGCTAGGATGCTTTGTACATCGCAGTGTAAGCAAAATGGCGAATATCGAGAGAATCAAGAACCGTGCTGTGATTGAATATCGTCATTTGAAGGGAATGACGCCCAAAGAAATTGCGGAGAAAATACGGAATACACTTAAGGACAGTGCTCCGTCTTATGCAACAGTGCACTGGGGGGTCCTACTTCAAACATGGAAGAACGAGTGTAGAAGATGTGCCAAGGAGCGGAAGGCCTGTCACCGTTGCCACTGATGAAATGCAGGATCGTCGAAAAACGTTGCAGCACATTGAAACCACGTTTGGAATCTCCCATGGGCGTCGTCATGACATTGTTGTGGATATTTTGGGAATGCTGAAGTTTCATCTCGGTGGGTCCCGAAAGACTTCAATGCAGATCAGAGATGGGAGCGTGTGCAGTGTTGTGAAGAAATCTTCCGCCAATTTGAAGCGGATGAAGACGGCTTTCTTGCAAGGTGTGTGGCAATGGACGAAACAGGGGTTCGTCACCTTGATCCTGAGACAAAATAACAGTCACAACAATGCATCCCCTACCCCAAAAAAATTCGTTGTGCAACTCCGAAATACTCAAGTTGAAACGTCCCCTTAGAAAATTTATACATGACTGTGCTTAAACTGACACACAATATTTTTTAGCGCAACGCAATCTGTCTTTCAATAATCCCTACAAGAGAATGGCCCTGACGAAATTAACCTATACGTTTCACAAATCACTTACCTCACAAAAATCTTCGTTACTCGAACTACTCAATACAGCGAGCGCCACTACTGCCAGCTAAATAAAAGATTCAAACTACTGAAGGCACTAACTACTGATTGGCATATTTAGCAAATGAAAGATTTTGATAGAGAACAAACAACGTATTTACCTTAATAGTGTTCAAAAGTGATAATATATATATCAGTCCATGATATCCAGTATTACAAATTTACTCTTTCTTAATGACACACGTCCAGATCGTCCGCTCTCAAAATTCCGCCATCTCTCTCCCCACATCCACAACTGCTAGCGGCTCACCTCCAACTGCGCAACACTATGCGCTGTTAATATCCAGCTGCCCAACACTACAATAGCCAACAACAATGCAAACCAGCCACAGACTGCACACAGCACAGCCAGTGATTTTCATACAGAGCGCTACGTGGCATTACCAAAAAAAAAAAAACCTAAACAGCCTACTTACAAAGTGTTGTTCGAACCAACCGGTAACAAATCTAGCAGCCCGCCTCTGAATTGCTTCGACGTCTTGCTTCTACCAGGTCTGGTATGGATCCCAAACACTCTAGCAGTACTCAAGAATAGGTCGCACCAGAATCGTACATGCGGTCTCCTTTACAGGTGAACCACTCATTCCTAAAATTCTCCTAATAAACCGTAGTCGACCATCCGGCTTCTCAACCACAGATCTCACACGCTTGGTCCATGTCACATCGCCTCGCAACGTTAACCCCAGATATTTAAACGGCCTGACTGTGTCAGACGGACACTAGTAATACTGTATCCGAACATTACAGATTTGTTCTACCTACTCATCCACATTAACTTACATTTTTCCACATTCAGAACTAGGTGCTATCCATCACACGAACTGGAAATTATTTTCTAAGTCGTCTTGTATTTTCCTACAGTCACTCAACTTCGACATCTTACCGTACACCATCAGCAAACAACCGCAGATTGCTGCCCAGCGCGTCCGCCAAATCATTTATGTATATAGAGAAAAACATCGGTCTTATCACACTTCCTTAGAGCACTCCTGAGGATACCCTTGTCTCTGAACACTCGCCGTCGAGCACAACATACTGAATTGTATTACTTAAGAAGTCTTCGAGTCACTCACATATTTGTGAACTTATTCCACGTGCTTGTACCTTCGTTAATCCCTTTCAATTGGCCACCGTGTCAAATGCTTTCCGGAAATATATAAATATGGAATGTGCTTATTGCCCTTCATCCATAGTTCTCAGTATATCTTGTGAGAAAAGGGCAAGCTGAGTTTAGCAGGAGCGATGCTTTTTAAAATCATGCTGATTCGTGGACATAAGTTTCTCAGTCTCAAGAAAGTTTATTGTATTGGAACTGAGAATGTGTTCAAGGATTCTGCAGCAAACAGAAATTAGAGATTTTGGTCTGTAATTTTTCGGGTCGGTTATTTTGCCTTTCTTATTTACTGGAGTCACCTGCGCTCTTTTCCAGTCGCTTGGGACTTTGTTTTTGGCGAGAGATTCACGAGAAATGCAAACTAGGTAAGGGACCAAGGCTGTAGAGTACTCTTTGTAAAATCGAAGTTGGATTCCATCCGGACCTGCTGATTTATTTGTTTTCAAGTCGTTCAGTTGTTTCGCGATGCCGGGTATGCTTATTCCTATGTCGTCCATACGGGAGTCTGCCCTATGGTCAAATGATGGTATGGTTGTACGAGTCTCCTGTATGACCAATTTGTTGAATGTGAAATTTAAAACTTCGGCTTTCGTTTTGCTATCTTGAACTGCCGCACAAGACTGGTCAACAACGGGCCGAATGGAACCCATAGACCTGCTTAGCGATTTTACAGAATACCAGAATTCCCCCCAGTTCTCTGGCAGACCTTTTGCTAAGGAGTGACGGTGGTACTTGTTGTATGCTTCTCGCGTGGATCTTTTCACAGACGCACGCATCTGTACTAACATTTGTTTGTCGTCATTTGTGCGCTCTCTGTCGAACCTAGAGTGAAACAGCTTCTTCTTCCTCAGCAGCTTCCGCAGACAGCGATGGGCACGTGAACGCAGACACTGGGGTGGCAAAATGTAGTGGTCGCGGATGAGTCCTGCCTCAAGCTGCCCTACAGGCGTTCGATGTCGCCGTGGTGAACGCAATCGGGCAGACAATATTGTTGAGCGGCATAGAGGACAAGCGCCAAGTACACTCCTGGAAATTGAAATAAGAACACCGTGAATTCATTGTCCCAGGAAGGGGAAACTTTATTGACACATTCCTGGGGTCAGATACATCACATGATCACACTGACAGAACCACAGGCACATAGACACAGGCAACAGAGCATGCACAATGTCGGCACTAGTACAGTGTATATCCACCTTTCGCAGCAATGCAGGCTGCTATTCTCCCATGGAGACGATCGTAGAGATGCTGGATGTAGTCCTGTGGAACGGCTTGCCATGCCATTTCCACCTGGCGCCTCAGTTGGACCAGTGTTCGTGCTGGACGTGCAGACCGTGTGAGACGACGCTTCATCCAGTCCCAAACATGCTCAATGGGGGACAGATCCGGAGATCTTGCTGGCCAGGGTAGTTGACTTACACCTTCTAGAGCACGTTGGGTGGCACGGGATACATGCGGACGTGCATTATCCTGTTGGAACAGCACGTTCCCTTGCCGGTCTAGGAATGGTAGAACGATGGGTTCGATGACGGTTTGGATGTACCGTGCACTATTCAGTGTCCCCTCGACGATCACCAGTGGTGTACGGCCAGTGTAGGAGATCGCTCCCCACACTATGATGCCGGGTGTTGGCCCTGTGTGCCTCGGTCGTATGCAGTCCTGATTGTGGCGCTCACCTGCACGGCGCCAAACACGCATACGACCATCATTGGCACCAAGGCAGAAGCGACTCTCATCGCTGAAGACGACACGTCTCCATTCGTCCCTCCATTCACGCCTGTCGCGACACCACTGGAGGCGGGCTGCACGATGTTGGGGCGTGAGCGGAAGACGGCCTAACGGTGTGCGGGACCGTAGCCCAGCTTCGTGGAGACGGTTGCGAATGGTCCTCGCCGATACCCCAGGAGCAACAGTGTCCCTAATTTGCTGGGAAGTGGCGGTGCGGTCCCCTACGGCACTGCGTAGGATCCTACGGTCTTGGCGTGCATCCGTGCGTCGCTGCGGTCCGGTCCCAGGTCGACGGGCACGTGCACCTTCCGCCGACCACTGCCGACAACATCGATGTACTGTGGAGACCTCACGCCCCACGTGTTGAACAATTCGGCGGTACGTCCACCCGGCCTCCCGCATGCCCACTATACGCCCTCGCTCAAAGTCCGTCAACTACACATACGGTTCACGTCCACGCTGTCGCGGCATGCTACCAGTGTTAAAGACTGCGATGGAGCTCCGTATGCCACGGCAAACTGGCTGACACTGACGGCGGCGGTGCACAAATGCTGCGCAGCTAGCGCCATTCGACGGCCAACACCGCGGTTCCTGGTGTGTCCGCTGTGCCGTGCGTGTGATCATTGCTTGTACAGCCCTCTCGCAGTGTCCGGAGCAAGTATGGTGGGTCTGACACACCGGTGTCAATGTGTTCTTTTTTTCCATTTCCAGGAGTGTATGATGGTTTGAGGCACCATTGGGCTGTGATTGCGCCACACAGTCGCACTGCTCCATACGGTCACAGTGGACGCGCAGGTCTGTAATGCGTAGCGTCATGTCGCTAATCGGTGGAATACGAGGGCAGTTCAATAAGTAATGCAACACATTTTTTTTTCTCGGCTAATTTTGGTTGAAAAAACCGGAAATTTCTTGTGGAATATTTTCAAACATTCCCGCTTCGTCTCGTATAGTTTCATTGACTTCCGACAGGTGGCAGCGCTGTACGGAGCTGTTAAAATGGCGTCTGTATCGGATGTGCGTTCTAAACAACGGGCAGTGATCGAGTTTCTTTTGGCGGAAAACCAGGGCATCTTACATATTCATAGGCGCTTGCAGAATGTCTACGGTGATCTGGCAGTGGACAAAAGCACGGTGAGTCGTTGGGCAAAGCGTGTGTCATCATCGCCGCAAGGTCAAGCAAGACTGTCTGATCTCCCGCGTGCGGGCCGGCCGTGCACAGCTGTGACTCCTGCAATGGCGGAGCGTGCGAACACACTCGTTCGAGATGATCGACGGATCACCATCAAACAACTCAGTGCTCAACTTGACATCTCTGTTGGTAGTGCTGTCACAATTGTTCACCAGTTGGGATATTCAAAGGTTTGTTCCCGCTGGGTCCCTCGTTGTCTAACCGAACACCATAAAGAGCAAAGGAGAACCATCTGTGCGGAATTGCTTGCTCGTCATGTGGCTGAGGGTGACAATTTCTTGTCAAAGATTGTTACAGGCGATGAAACATGGGTTCATCACTTCGAACCTGAAACAAAACGGCAATCAATGGAGTGGCGCCGCACCCACTCCCCTACCAAGAAAAAGTTTAAAGCCATACCCTCAGCCGGTAAAGTCATGGTTACAGTCTTCTAGGACGCTGAAGGGGTTATTCTGTTCGATGTCCTTCCCCATGGTCAAACGATCAACTCTGAAGTGTATTGTGCTACTCTTCAGAAATTGAAGAAACGACTTCAGCGTGTTCGTAGGCACAAAAATCTGAACGAACTTCTCCTTCTTCATGACAACGCAAGACCTCACACAAGTCTTCGCACCCGAGAGGAGCTCACAAAACTTCAGTGGACTGTTCTTCCTCATGCACCCTACAGCCCCGATTTCGCACCGTCGGATTTCCATATGTTTGGCCCAATGAAGGACGCAATCCGTGGGAGGCACTACGCGGATGATGAAGAAGTTATTGATGCAGTACGACGTTGGCTCCGACATCGACCAGTGAAATGGTACCGTGCAGGCATACAGGCCCTCATTTCAAGGTGGCGTAAGGCCGTAGCATTGAATGGAGATTACGTTGAAAAATAGTGTTGTGTAGCTAAAATATTGGGGAATAACCTGGTGTATTTCAATGCTGAATAAAACAACCCCTGTTTCAGAAAAAAAATGTGTTGCATTACTTATTGAACTGCCCTCGTAAATTTCATTGTGATCACATCTCTCGGTACTGGTGTTTCACGTCTTACAAACAGTAGTGTATTTTGAAAACTGAGATAAATTTTCAAGGGTGAAGGGAAACGTTTTCGGATAATTTTGAAAGAGATGGTATTTCGTTTCAGAAACTGTAAAAATAACAGAACTGTACTAACAGAATGTACCAACATTGTTACAAGGCACGCGGAATATTTGAGGACAACCAGAAACGATCAAAAAGGTTCAAATAAACCAATGGTACCCATGGACGACACGTGAGAGCATATGCACTGTACCATGAAAAAGTACTGGTAGCACGTAAAAGTTCCGGGTGCAGGCAAAGTGCTATCTCTGTCCAAGCTGGAGGCGTAGTGGGTTTCACAGAGGGATCAAACTTAATTTGTTATTCGAAATCTAAATCCTAAGATTATCACGATGATATGAATGGGGATAATTATCACGAATGGTTAGAAGAGGAACTGATTCCTAAAATCCCAATATTATTGTTGTTCTTGATAACGCATCGTATCGTACTATTCAGACCAATAAATCCCGCACAATCGCAACTCACAAAAAGGACGTAACTGGATGTTTCGTCCAGAACAAAATTAATTTTAAATCGAGCTTAAGAAGAAATAGGTTTTTACAAGTTGTGTCTTATAACAATTCAAAGCTCTTTTCTGAAGCAGCTATAGTTTTAAAGAACAAGAGATCTGAGGCTCCCACTACACCACTTTGATTTGAACCTTATAGCCGGCCGGTGTGGCCGAGCAGTTCTAGGCGCTTCAGTCTGGAACCGCGCGACCGCTACGGTCGCAGGTTCGAATCCTGCCTCGGGCATGGATGTGTGTGATGTCCTTAGGTTAGTTACATTTAAGTAGTTCTAAGTTCTAGATGTTCAGTCCCATAGTGCTCAGAGCCATTTGAAGCATCTGATACTGAGTTATTGATTATGGCAGTCCACAGAATCAGAGCGAGAGCGTTGAAAACGTAATTTGGACCAGAATTCTGGTCCGTAGATCCATGAACCTTTTTTGCAGAGGACGTCGCAGTGGATTTTGGAGTTGACTTCTCCTCATACGCAACCTCATTGCTCCTAGTAGTATTGTCCACATTATCACAAAAAAATCCTTTTATAAAATCGTGCCATGTTTACAATGAACTAACGATACAATTCACAAAGCAATGCTATTTTTCAGACCATGGAGGTATAATAAGAGGAGTTGCCATGTGTTCACAAATCTGAAGCTGACGGTCCTCAGATCAGTTGCCCCAAACATTAGCATCTAGTAGAAGTGTTTGGATCTATAATCTCAGCTCGCGCCATTTACGGGTGTACTAATCATACTGATTGTAGTCTACAATGTAAAGGGATCACATTTCATTCATAGCTAGACTTGTTCAAGCGATTTTTTCCTTTAAGTACGTGAATTTTGGTTGCGCTGTTTACTTTCACTACAGCCCTTTTATTTCTGTAATTTGACTTTAGATTTCCTGTCAGTCCAACTCTAAAAGTTCTCCGGGTGAACCCTGTGAAAAGGAACGCTGGAAACCGATCAACTGTAGCAAAGTATGTTCTCAGCATTTTCAGGAAATGGATACAGACCGAACACCATTTCCGTCTTCATATAAAATTCAGCGCCCTCTCCCTTTATTATACCTCCATGTTTGAGACTTCTGAAATGTGAATAATTGCCTGTAGTACCAAGTTAACCAACTTTAACTGCCTGTTCCACAGGTACATTATCTGTGCAATAACTTAACAGTCTGAGCAACAGAATTTTTTTTTTCAGAGCACCTGTCACAATAAGCCTGTGTCAGCATATTAGGATTCCGTGCCTCAGTCTATCTACATCTACATCTACATCTACATCCATACTCCGCAAGCCACCTGACGGTGTGTGGCGCAGGGTACCTTGAGTACTTCTATCGGTTCTCCCTTCTGTTCCAGTCTCGTATTGTTCGTGGAAAGAAGGATTGTCGGTATGCCTCTGTGTGGGCTCTAATCTCTCTGATTTTATCCTCGTGGTCTCTTCGCGAGATATACGTAGGAGGGAGCAATATACTGCTTGACTCCTCGGTGAAGGTATGTTCTCGAAACTTCAAGAAAAGCCCGTACCGAGCTACTGAGCGTCTCTCCTGCAGAGTCTTCCACTGGAGTTTATCTATCATCTCCGTAACGCTTTCGCGATTACTAAATGATCCTGTAACGAAGCGCGCTGCTCTCCGTTGGATCTTCTCTATCTCTTCTATCAACCCTATCTGGTACGGATCCCACATTGCTGAGCAGTATTTAAGCAGTGGGCGAGCAAGCCTTCTGTAACCTTCTTCCTTTGTTTTCGGATTGCATTTCCTTAGGATTCTTCCAATGAATCTCAGTCTGGCACCTGCTTTACCGACGATCAACTTTATATGATCAAGAAGTACTTTGTGTTAAATTTGCAAGCATGGGGCACTTGAAGAAACTGATGGTACAAATAATAAAATCCCTGAAGTCACACCATTACTCCATTGTCAGTTGCAACAGTTTTCAATGAACACGAACGAAGAGTATGGATACACTACTGGCCTTTAAAACTGCTACACCACGAAGACGACGTGCTACAGACGCGAAATTTAACCGACAGGAAGAAAATGCTGTGATATGCAAATGATTAGCTTTTCAGAGCATTCACACAAGGTTGCCACCGGTGGCGATACCTACAACGTGCTGACATGAGGAAAGTTTCCAACCGATTTCTTATACACAAACAGCAGTTGACCGGCGTTGCCTGGTGAAACGCTGTTGTGATGCCTCGTGTAAGGAGAAAAAATGCGTGCTATCACGTTTCCGACTTTGATAAAGGTCGGATTGTAGCCTATCGCGATTGCGGTTTATCGTATCGCGACATTGCTGCTCGCGTTGGTCGAGATCCAATGACTGTTAGCAGAATATGGAATCGGTGGGTTCAGGAGGGTAATACGGAACGCCGTGCTGGATCCCAACGGCCTCGTATCACTAGCAGTCGAGATGACGGGCATCTTATCCGCATGGCTGTAACGGATCGTGCAGCCACGTCTCGATCCCTAAGTCAACAGATGGGGACATTTGCAAGACAACCACCATCTGCACGAACAGTTCGACGATGCTTGCAGCAGCATGGTCTATCAGCTCGGAGATCGTGGCTGCGGTTACCCGTGACGCTACATCACAGACAGGAGCGCCTGCGATGGTGTACTCAACGACGATCCTGGGTGCACGAATGGCAAAATGTCATTTTTTCGGATGAATCCAGGTTCTGTTTGCAGCATCATGATGGTCGCATCCGTGTTTGACGACATCGCGGTGAACGCACATTGGGAGCGTGTATTCGTCATCGCCATACTGGCGTATCACCCGGCGTGATGGTATGGGGTGCCGATGGTTACACGTCTCGGTCACCTCTTGTTCGCATTGACGGCACTTTGAACAGTGGACGTTACATTTCAGATGTGTTACGACCCGTGGTTCTACCCTTCATTCGATCCCTGCGAAACCCTACATTTCAGCAGGATAATGTACGACCGCATGTTGCAGGTCCTGTACGGGCCTTTCTGGATACAGAAAATGTTCGACTGCTGCACTGGCCAGCACATTCTCCAGATCTCTCACCAATTGAATGCGTCTGGTCAATGGTGGCCGAGCAACTGCCTCGTCACAATACGCCAGTCACTACTCTTGATGAACTGTGGTATCGTGTTGAAGATGCATGGGCAGCTGTACATGTACACGCCATCCAAACTCTGTTTGACTCAATGCCCAGGCGTATCAAGGCCGTTATTACGGCCAAAGTTGGTTGTTCTGGGTACTGATTTCTCAGGATCTATACACCCAAATTGCGTGAAAATGTAATCAAATGTCAGTTCTAGTATAATATATTTGTCCAATGAATATCTGTTTATCATTTGCATTTCTTCTTGGTGTAGCAATTTTAATGGCCAGTAGTGTATTATTGCAAAGTACATTGATTAAGACAAGTGGCATGCCAGGAACGACTTTTCGATTTAAAAGTCGCTGTTTTTTAATTTATGAAGGGAAAAGGAGTACAGGAATGAAAATTAGAACATACGGAATGGACTGAAGACTTCACATTTTAAGCAGACTTGACTGCACGCTACCCATACTAAAACATTGCAAGGTAACTTCTTTCTGATTCAATGAGGATGCGTTTAAAAAGAAAATCGCGTTGTAGAAGGGACGCATTCTGACAGAGGCAGTCCAGTTCCCTAAGCTCACTGGCGTTAAAAAAAGCACGTGGTCTGTACAGTTCGCTATGGCCTTGCAAGAATTAAAAGGATAGTTTCTTAAAGGTTTTGAGGACCCTACCACTCCTAAATCTGTTTTGGAGCTGTTTTCGAGACCGTTTGCCGTTTCACATGAAAGCGCCCTGTGCATGTGCAGACGTAACTGTCCGGGAAGTCTACATTGCTTTCCTCAGGTAGAGTTTCCAAGTCTCCATAGTGAGGGTGCAAAACTGCTACACTATTTCGATCGATACATCTGCGTAAAAGACCTTTTTTTTCGTTTATGAAACTAAATAAGTCACAAATACCCGGTAACGTCAGTGCGAAACTCTGTGAAATTGTTTGCGTCTGTCCATATGCCGACAGTTTTTACCGGATAAAAATTACATTATGTCTTCAGTGTGTCAAAAATAATTATTTAACACTGATAAGTTGTTTTGTTTGTGATCTTTGTTGCTGGGCGAAGTGAAACATAAAACCAACTAACACGCAGTGCTACTGCACTGCCATTTGTATGCGGCCCGTTCCGCAGTTCCCCCCCCCCCCCCTTCCACCTCCTTTCGCTGAGCATGGCTTGGTGGTCGGGGAAATGTGAAGCGAAGCTGACAGCTTTGGCAGGCCGGCCCAGGCTTAACCCGCGAGCCGAAATCTTGGCCATCCCTGCATTACACGATCACTTTTTGTCCGTCTGTTCGACTTTTAAGAGCCCTTTATCTCGGGAAGGGGTCGACGTATCAAGGTTAAATTTATGTTACGTATTAACGACTGTGGTCTCTTGGAGATGTAAAAATGTTAAGCTTCTAAGTCAGTTTAGTCAAAAGATATTGCCATTTATGTCACATACTTTGATACTAGAAAGCACACTCATCAATACCTACATGGCGCTTCTCGTTGATCTAGACTCATGTTTTAGTAAGTAAAAAAATTATTTTTATAATTTTCCCTCCCTGGATATAATATGCACTGAAACCCCCTGCTCGCTTCATTTTGTATGTCTACGCTAGTCTGATGAACTGCCGTACAGATTTTGATACGGTTTTGGAACTCCTGGGGCCAATATCTTACCAGTATCTATCTATCCCCCTCCCCTCCACACATATATACATTTATTTATTGTACAAACAAGTAAGTTTGTATGACACCCTCTACATCTACATCTACGTGATTACTCTGCTATTCACAATAAAGTGCCTGGCAGAGAGTTCAATGAACATCCATCATGCTGTCTCTCTACCTTCCACTCTCGAACGGCATGTGGGAAAAACGAACACTTAAATTTTTCCTTGCGAGCCCTGATTTCTCTTAGTTTATCGTGATGATAATTTCTCCCTATGTAGGTGGGTCTCAACAGAATGTATTCGAAGTCTGAGGAGAAAACTGGTGATTGAAATTTCATGAGAAGATCCCGTCGCAACGAAAAACGCCTTTGTTTTAATGATTGCCACTCCAATTCACGTATCATGTCTGTGACACTATCTCCCCTATTTCGCGATGATACAAAACGAGTTGCCCTTCTTTGTAGTTTTTCGATGTCATCCGTCATTCCCACCTGATGCGGATCCCACTCCGCACAGCACTACTCCAGAATAGGGCGGACAAGCGTGGAGTAAGCAGTCTCTTTGGTAGAGCTGTTGCACCTTCCAAGTGTTCTGCCAATGAATCGCAGTCTTTGGTTTGCTCTACCCACAATATTATCTATGTAATCGTTCCAATTTCGTTTGTTTGTAATTGTAATCCCTAAGTATTTAGTTGAATTTACAGCCCTCAGATTTGTGTGACTTATCGCGTAATCGAAATTTAGCTGATTTCTTTTAGTACTCGTGTGGATAACTTCGCACTTTTCTTTATTCAGGGTCAATTGCCACTTTTTGCACCTACAGATATCTTAGCTAAATCAGTACAAGAGTCCTACTCGCATTAAGCCACTTCCATTTTTTTTAGAAAATAAAGTAAAAATATTGTAAGTGAGCTCAGCACAAAATACATGCGTCTTTTTAAAGAGAAATATCCCTACCATTTTGGCAGATAAGGAATTTTAGTCGCTTTCTGGATACAGGTCGCCTTATTGGGAACATTGTCTGTGTGTGCTACCTCCCGGCGCCCCAGACACACAGAATGCGATTCCCGCAGGGCTGTGCAGAGCAACGCGTAGAGCAGACTCACCAGCAGGACGACCTTCACGGCGGGAAGCATGTTGACGCGACGACGTCGGGGCCTTAACTTAGGTGTGTGCGCTGTCGGTGGGTTGGCGCCGCTCTTATACCTACTCAGGACGCTACCTTCCGCCCCTTATCGCTCCCTGCCTGATTCAGCCGGATTTCCGCCGCTGAATCACGCAGCAACAAATTTTGTCCTCAAGGCTGCTACCCTCGGTGTGCCCTGAACACGTCATCGTCCTTCCAAGGACCTGCGATAGCTAGCAAAACGTCACGGCGTGCGAACTACGACGCACTTCAGTGAGTTACTCCCATTCTCTAGTATTGCAGGGTCAACACTTCGTCGCGGTCGTGCGTTTATGGATTCGGCATCTGTCTGTTCTGTGTTCGCATGCAAGGGGTGTTCAATAGTAATGCAACACTTTCTTCTGCCATTTTAGGTTGGAAAAATGCAGAATTTCTTGTGGGACATCGTGCAATAGTCCCGCTTCAGCTCTTAACGCCTTTTTAAATGGTTCATATGGCTCTGAGCACTATGGGACTTAACTTCTTTGGTCAGCAGTCCCCTAGAAGTTAGAACTACTTAAACCTAACTAACCTAAGGACATCACGAACCCGACGCAGGATTCGAACCTGCGACCGTAGCGGTCGCGCGGCTCCAGACTGTAGCGCCTAGAACCCCATGGCTACTACGGCCGGCTAACGCCTTTTTAAGACACAGTCTCCTTCCGATCTGATCACGTAAGCGTAGAAAAATTGTGGAATGTTTTCAAAGAGATAGTATCAACAGCAATTGAGAGATATATACCACATCAATTAATAAGTGATGGTACTGATCCCCTATGGTACACAAAACGGGTCAGATCGTTGTTGCATAAGCAACGAAACAAGCATGCCAAATTTAAAAGAACGCAAAATCCCCAGGATTGGCAAAGTTTTACAGAAGTTCGAAATATGGCGCGTACTTCAATGCGAGATGCTTTTAATAATTTCCACAACGAAATTCTGTCTCGAAATCTGGCAGATAATCCAAAGAGATTCTGGTCATACATAAAGCACACCAGTGGCAAGACACAATCAATACTTTCACTGCGCGATAACAACGGTAAAGTCACTGATGACGGTGCCACTAAAGCAGAATTATTAAGCACGGTTTTCCGAAACTCGTTCACCAAAGAAGACGAAGTAAATATTCCTGAATTCCAATCAAGAACAACTGCCAAGATAAGAAACATAGAAGTAGATATCCTCGGTGTAACAAAGCAGCTTAAATTACTTAATAAAGGCAAGGCCTCCGGTCCAGATTGTATACCAGTCAGGTTCCTCTCAGAGTATTCTGATAAAAAAAACTCTATATTTAGCAATTATATACAACCGCTCGCTCATAGAAAGATACGTGCGTAAAGACTGGAAAATTGCTCAAGTCACACCAATACCCAAAATGGGAAGTAGGAGTAATCCGCTGAATTACAAGCATATATCACTAACGTCGATTTGCAGTAGGGTTTTAGAACATACACTGTATTCGAACATTATGAAGTACCTCGAAGAAAACCATTTGTTGACATATAGTCAGAACGGGTTCAGAAAATATCGTTCTTATGAAACACAACTAGCTCTTTATACTCATGAAGTAATAAATGCTATCGACAGGGAATGTCAAATTGATTCCATATTTTTAGATTCCCAGAAGGCTTTCGACACCGTTCCTCGAAAGCGTCTTCGAACCAAACTGCGTGCCTTCGGAGTATCGCCTCAGTTGTGCGACTGGATTCATGATTTCCTGTCAGAAACGTCACAGTTCGTAGTGATAGACGGAAAGTCATCGAGTAAAACAGAAGTAATGTCCGGCTTTCCCCAAGGAAGTGTTATGGGCCCTCTATTGTTCCTTATCTATATTAACGACATAGGAGATTGTTTGCGGATGATGCTGTCATTTACCGTCTCGTAAAGTCATCAGATGTTAAAAACTACTTGTGAAATGAGTTAGATAAGATATCTGTATGGTGCGAAAAGTGACAATTGACCCTGAATAAAGAAAAGTGCGAAGTTATTCACATGAGTACTAAAAGAAATCAGCTAAATTTCGATTACGCGATAAGTCACACAAATCTGACGGCTGTGAATTCAGCTAAATACTTAGGGACTACAATTACAAATAACCAAAATTGGTGCGATCACATAGATAATATTGTGGGTAGAGCAAACCAAAGACTGCGATTTATTGGCACAACGAAGGTGCAACAGGTCTACCAAAGAGACTGCTTACACCACGCTTGTCCGCCCTATTCTGTAGTATTGCTGTGCGGTGTGGGATCAGCATCAGGTGGGACTGACGGATGACATCGAAAAAGTACAAAGAAGGGCAGCTCGTTTTGTATTATCGCGAAATAGGGGAGATAGTGCCACAGACATGATACGTGAATTGGAGTGGCAATCATTAAAACAAAGGCGTTTTTCGTTGCGACGGGATCTGCTCATGAAATTTCAATCACCAGTTTTCTCCTCCGATTGCGAAACATTCTGTTGGCACCCACCTACATAGGGAGAAATGAGCATCACGAAAAATAAGAGAAATCAGGGCTCGCACGGAAAAATTTAAGTGCTCGTTTTTCCCGCGCGCCGTTCGAGAGTGGAACGGTAGAGAGAAAGCATGAAGATGATTCATTGAACCCTCTGCCAGGCACTTTATTGTGAATAGCAGAGTAATCACGTAGATGTAGATGTAGATGAAGTTCCGATAGGTGCCGGCGCTATACGTAGCCTTTAAAATGGCGTCTGCAATGGAGGTGCGTTCCAGGCTCAGAGTTGTCACTGAATTTCTTTTCAAGGAAAACGAGAGCCTCGTAGATATTCGTAGGCGCTTGAAGAATGTCTACGGAGACCTGGCGCTGAACGAAAGCACGGTGAGCCGTTGGGCGAGAGGTTTGTTATCACCGCCACGAGGTCGCGCAAACTCGTCCGATCTACCGCGTGCCAGCCGGCCGCACGCAGCTGTGACCTGTCGCGATGGAACATGCGGACACTCTCACTCGAGGTGACCCACGGAACACAGTGAAACACTTCGCTATTAAACTGGAAATCTCCGTTGGTAGTGCTGACACACTCGTCCGCCTGTGGGGGTGCTCAAACGTACACTACTGGCCATTAAAATTGCTACACCACGAAGAAATGCAGATGATGAACCGGTATTCATTAGACAAATATATTATACTAGAACTGACATGAGACTACATTTTCACGCAATTTGCGTGCATAGATTCAGAGAAAACAGTATTCAGAACAACCACCTCTGGCCGTAATAACGGCCTTGATACGCCTGGGCATTGAGCCAAACAGAGCTTGGATGGCGTGTACAGGTACAGTTGTCTATGCAGCTTCAACACGATACCACAGTTCATCAAGAGTAGTGACTGGTCTATTGTGACGAGCCAGTTGCTCGGCCACCATTGACCAGACGTTTTCAGTTGGTGAGGGATCTGGAGAATGTGCTGGCCAGGGCAGCAGTCGAACATTTTATGTATCCAGAAAGGCCCATACAGGACCTGCAACATGCGGTCGTGCATTATCCTGCTGAAATGTAGGGTTTCTCAGCGATCGAATGAAGGGTAGAGCCACGGGTCGTAACACATCCGAAATGTAACGTCCACTGTTCAAAGTGCCGTCAATGCGAACAAGAGGTGACCGAGACGTGTAACCATCGGCACCCCATATCATCACGCCGGGTGATACGCCAGTATGGCGATGACGAATACACGCACCCAATGTGCGTTCACCGCGATGTCGTCAAACACGGATGCGACCATCATGATGCTGCAAACAGAACTTGGATTCATCCGAAAAAATGACATTTTGCCGTTCGTGCACCCAGGATCGTCGTTGAGTACACCATCTCAGGCGCTCCTGTCTGTGATGTAGCGTCACGGGTAACCGCAGCCACGATCTCCGAGCTGATAGACCATGCTGCTGCAAGCATCGTCGAACTGTTCGTGCAGATGGTGGTTGTCTTGCAAATGTCCCCATCTGTTGACTTAGGGATCGAGACGTGGCTGCACGATCCGTTACAGCCATGCGGATAAGATGCCCGTCATCTCGACTGCTAGTGATACGAGGCCGTTGGGATCCAGCACGGCATTCCGTATTACCCTCCTGAACCTAACGATTCCATATTCTGCTAACAGTCATTGGATCTCGACCAACGCGAGCAGCAATGTCGCGATACGATAAACCGCAATCGCGATAGGCTTCAATCCGACCTTTATCAAAGTCGGAAACGTGATGGTACGCATTTCTTCTCCTTACACGAGGCATCACAACAGCATTTCACCAGGCAACGCCGGTCAACTGCTGTTTGTGTATAAGAAATCTGTTGGAAACGTTCCTCATGTCATCGCGTTGTATGTCGCCAGCGGTGCCAACCTTGTGTGAATGCTCTGAAAAGCTAATCATTTGCATATGACAGCATCTTCTTCCTGTCGGTTAAATTTCGCGTTTGTAGCACGTCATCTTCGTGGTGTAGCAACTTTAATGGCCAGTAGTCTATATGCCCGTTGCGTTCCTCGCTACTTAACACAAGACCGTAAAGAGCAACAAAAGGACCATCTGTGAAGGGTTGTTTGCGCCTCCGAAACTGATCATGACAATTTTTGGTTGAACATCATCATAAGCGATGAAACATAGGTTTATCACTTTGAACCGAAAACAAAAGGGGAATCTCTGTAGCGGCGCCACACCACCTGACTCCCGAAGAAAAAGGTTCAAAGCCCCAAACTTGGGGGGTAAAGTCTTCAAGGACTCTGAAGGGGTTATTCTGTTTGATTTCCATCCTCATGTTGCTACAGTCGCTCGGAAGCGTGTTGCGCTAGCAGCAGGAAATTGAAGAAACGACTACCTCAACAAAAAAAAATGCAAGCGAACGTTTCGTCCGTCGTGACAACGCTAGGCCTCACCAAGTGTGCACACCCAAGAGGAGCTCAGAAAACTTCATTGGCCCGTTCCTACAGCCCGAATCTCGCACCTTGCGAGTTCCACCTGTGTAGTCCAATGAAGGATGCAGTCCGTGGAAAGCAGCGCGTGGATTATGGGGAGGCTATTGACGCAGCACGATGTTGACTCCGACGTCGATCAATTGAGTCCGTCGAATTGAACGGAGATGATGTTGACAAGTAGGGTTTTGTAGCCAAAATATGGGTGGGCGGGGGGGGGGAGGGGGGGAGGAAGGGGAGGAGGAATGATGTGGTGTATTGGAAACCTGAATAAAACCAACTTTCTTTCAGAAAAAAACATGTGTTGCATTACTTGCCATCGTAGATTGCGTTCACCGTCCCCTTCCTCGGCCTATGTCTCTCTTCCCTTTTTGATTTGTAGCTCACGGTTTTCTTGCACAGTCTTTAGATCCTCATTTGCAAACCAGTGTGAAATGCATGGCATAATGTACTTCCGATTGTACCAGTTAATAGGACCTGTTCGTTTCATCTATGGGGCACAGGGAGAACGATTGCTTAAACCCCAGTGTACGCGTTGTAATTACTGTAATCTTGTCTTCGCGATGCCAACGGGAACGACAAGGACGTGTTATAGACCCTCTGCAGTTCCCAATCTATATAAACGATTTAGGAAACAATCTGAGTAGCCTTTTTCGGATTGTTTGCACATGTTCCTGTCATTTATCGTCTAGCAAAGTCAACAAAGGATCAAAACAAATTGCAAAATGATTTAGACAAGATAACCATATGGTGTGAAAAGTGGTAACTGACTCTTAGCAATAGAAATTGTGAGACCCTCCACATGTGTATTATAAAGTATCATCTAAATTTCAGTTACATGATACCTCACTCAAATCTGAAGGCTGTCAATTCAACTAAATACTTAGGGATTAAAATTACGAACAAGTTAAACTGGGACGATTACATACGAAATTTTATGAGGAAGGAAAATTAATGACTGCGTTTCATTGGCAGAGCATTTAGAAGATGCTACAGATCTACTAAGGAAACTGACTGCAGTACGCTTGCTTGCCCTTTTCTGCAGTATTGCTGCGAGGTGTGGAATCCTTACCGGACAGGGTTGACGGATGACATCGAAAAGTCCAAAGAAGGGAAGCTCGTTTTGGATTACCGTGAAGTAGGAAAGAGAGTGTCACGAATTTAATAAGCGAGTCGGGGTGGCAATCATTAAAACAGAGGAGTTTTTAGTTGTGGCGAGATCTTTTTTTTTTTTTTTCAGGAAATTTTAATCACCAAGTTTTTCCTCCGAATGCGAAAATATTTTATAGCTTTCCACTTACGTAAGGAGAAGTGATAATTGTAGTAAAGTAAAAGAACTCAGAGCTCACACGGGAAGATGTAAGGGTGCGTTTTCCCCGCACATTGTTCAGTAGCGGAACGGTAGAGAAGCAGATGATGATGATGATGATGATGATGATGATGTTGATGATGTTTGGTTTGTGGGGCGCTCAACTGCACGGTCATCAGCGCTCTTACACCTTCCCAATCTGTACACAGTCCAATCTAGCTACTTTCATGAATAATGATGGAATGATGAGGACAACAAACACCCAGTCCCCGGGCAGAGAAAATCCCCAACCCGACCGGTAATCGAACCCGTGACCCCGTGATCCAGAGGCAGCAACGCTAGCCACCAGACCACGAGCTGCAGACTGGACAAGCAGAGTGGAAGTGGTTCGTTGAACCCTCTCCCAGGCACTTTAGCGTGAATTTCACAGTGGTCTTGTTCAATGAGGAACACAATGAAAGGACTACTTTTTTCGAAACACCGCAACTGTCTCCCAGTGCGACGCATAAGCTTGAAATTTGGCTCAAAGCTGCCTACGATCTTCCTCTGTAATGGGACAAAAGCGTGGCGCCCTGTGACGTCACCCTCGCGTTCGGCAGCGCCTCAAACGACCCGTACGAAAAAAACGCGCAGAACTCGTAAGTTCACGTGAGATATAAGGTGGGTTAATGATGTCATATTGACACGAAATTTCACCATAATTCTATCCAACGCTACAACGTAACAATCCCTGGACAGTAGTAAGGTTGATAAAACGGTGACCTAACGCATGTCGAGAGTTATCACAGTACAGCAGCTGCCGGCCGTTCTAGGCGCTTCAGTCCGGAACCGCGCTGCTGCTACGGTCGCAGGTTCGAATCCTGCCTCGGGCATGGATGTGTTTGTTGTCCTTAGGTTAGTTATGTTTAAGTAGTTCTAAGTTCTAGGGGACTGATGACCTCAAATGTTAAGTCCCATAGTGCTAAGAGCCATTTGAACCATTAGTGCAGCAGCTGAAGCATAACCACTATGCCTCGCACACAGCAGTCAAAGGATTAATGACCGAAGCCAAAATTCATAGTGAAAGCTCTTCAGATAGGTTGTATGGTAAATTCTCCACACCACTGACATTTCTAAAAATAGGTAACTTGACATTCAAACATTTCAAATCATTAAAGAATATTTAAAATCCATTACATACCATCATTTTACTGAACCCCATCTGTCTTGTTCTCTTTCTAAGTGCCAAATAATATCCAAAAGTATGTCCCTCCTTCAACAGAGCTCACATTTTCAGCGTTAAAACAATTTTCATTTTTAAACATTCTCCATCAATTTACATTCTTATGTATGTGCAGAGTAGACTTTATTTTTGCTTTCAAATATTTTATGTTTCTTCTGGGAAAACACTCGAAGGAAAAATATCTAGTCCACAAACAATCTTCACAATGTGTCGTGAAAATCAAGTAAACAATACAATAAAGATTAAACAGTGCAAAACTCCTACTGTGACATTAGATAGCTCGACAAGAATTGGGCCACTTCGTGAGCAGGAGTTCGAGCGCAGGTTTGGGAGAGTGGTTCCAGAGTAATGCCTGGAAACGTTAGTGGCTCCGTGGTACCCGCAATAACATTAGTATGCCAGGATCAGTTTACAGAGCCATAAAGCTGCCTCGGTGCACTTTATGGCGCCCAGGCATCGTCGCGTGCCTTGAAGAAATGCTGACACGCTCCATCAGCGAGTCGTGGGTCACAGCTGCACGTCAGAGGCGCGGGCCGTGCGTTGTGCAGGCAGCAGCGCGAGCTGGGGAGACGTCGCCTGCCCCCTGGCTTTCTGTCGTCAGTACGGCCCAACACCTCAGTGCTCTCGTAGACAGCCTGTTGTGCGCTTAAGTGAGGATAGCCGGCAGTGTGGTCCAGGATGTCAGCTGTCGTGGAGGTTAGGCCAGGTCATTCACCACGGATCGTCCAAGACTGCAGCAGATGTCCACGAGTCGGCTAGGAGGCTGCATCAGCATCCTACGCCAGTGTAACGTCCTTCGGATCTTCGGTCTTGGCGATAGAGCAATGAGATTGTTATTTCTTATGTATCGGTATCGACGTTACAAACAGAACACTGATGAACTGAACTCGCGACTTGTACGAGATATTTACTTCACCAAATGTCGTAATTAAATCGTTTATAATCGATGGTTTATCAGATGCTATTTAAATATTAATGGTAAGTTCAAATTAGTTCCAGCGACTCCAAATTCCCTATAGACTGGTTGTAATCTCAAATCTATAATCAGTCGTAACAGTGTTATTGATTCCTACCGTCAAAGAGTTTCTATATAAGCGCCGAGCGCTTCAGTCAAATAATATCGTAGCACGTTATCTCTATAAAAAATATTGTAAAACTTGAATGATAAATGCGCGAATTGACACGATATACTGGTTTATTACACAATATTAGTCACTTCCTAACGGGGGCGTGAGGAAGAAGCTTTCCCAGGTGTTGGGGGAAATTATAAATTATATGCTTCGTAACTATCGCCAAGTTCCATAGTCCATTAGTTACTACGAATGAAACTATCTGTGTTCACTTCCTAAATAGTGTTAACTTCAGGTTATCTAATTAAAAGTCACTTCTGTCTAATATATGCAAGTCCTCTATCTGAATTCTAAATAACGTAATATTTGAAGTCAATGTATGGTTTCACTGCGTCATAGTAGATCGCAATAATCAATTCTGAAAAAAACAATCTAATTGCGCCTACATATACGAGCATTCAAAAGTATGGCCTGCTTCGGCTAACTCTCGTAACGTAGTGACAATGGATTGAATTATCCTTAGCCATTACTCACGAATCTCAAAGAGTACTCAGACGGAGTATTCTTTGGGAACGTTGGTTCTTCTTTGCGAATTTTAATTATAATGATTTTGCGATTTACTATGATTTTGGATTTTGAGTTTGGTTTTGCTGGAATCCTATCTTTCTTTCGTATGTTAATAAATTACTCAGTATTAGATTCCTGATTCAATTATGGTTAATATCCAAATAATAGTGTTAACTGGAAATTTGTTTGATTGTTCATTTTCCATGGAAATTGGAACTTGTTTTGGGGAAATCTTTGGGAATTTTGGAGCTAATTTTTGATTTTCATTTCTCGTCCGAGGAAGTGGCATTACATTAGGACGGCGTGGAGATGACAACTTGCAGATCATCCACGGTGACACTCACTGGGAGGAGGGCTGGGGCCACATCAGTCTTCTGCTCATCCGCGATGTCCCAGTAGGCAATAACAGCAGACTACGGGTGTGGTTTGCATCATGTTGGTTGCGTCTCAGTGGTGACGTCAACAAGCAGGTAGCAGGTGGACCATACACAATCAACTTGTCGTGGTTTCACTGAAACTCAACAGCCCATGATCCTCTCTGGTTCTGACAGCACGGCAGAATGGCGACAGGGCAAGGCAGTGTCTTTGACCTCCAAAAGCTCTGTTACACTACTGGCCATTAAAAATGCTACACCACGAAAATGACGTGCTACAGACGCGACATTTAACCGACAGGAAGAAGATGCTGTTATATGCAAATGATTAGCTTTTCAGAGCGTTCACATAAGATTGGCGCCGGTGGCGACACCTACAACGTGCTGACATGAGGAAAGTTTCCAACCGATTTCTCATACGAAAACAGCAGTTGACCGGCGTTGCGTGGCGAAACATTGTTGTGACGCCTCGTGTAAGAAGGAGAAATGCATAGCATCACGTTTCCGACTTTGATAAAGGTCGTTTCCGACTTTGATAAAGGTCGGATTGTAGCCTATCGCGATTGCGGTTTATCGTATCGCGACATTACTGCTCGCGTTGGTCGAGATCCAATGACTGTTAGTAGAATATGAAATCGGTGGGTTCAGGAGGGTAATACGGAACGCCGTGCTGGATCCCAACGGCCTCGTATCACTAGCAGTCGAGATGACTGGCATCTTATCCGCATGGCTGTAACGGATCGTTCAGCCACGTTTCGATCCATGTGTCAGCGGACGGGGACATTTGCAAGACAACAACCATCTGCACGAACAGTTCGACGACGTTTGCAGCAGCATGGACTATCAGCTCGGGGACCATGGCTGCGGTTACCCTTGACGCTGCCTCACAGACAGGAGCGCCTACGATGATGTACTCAACGACGAACCTGGGAGCACGAATGGCAAAACGTCATTTTTTCGGATGAATCGAGGTTCTGTTTACAGCATCATGATGGTCGCATCCGTGTTTGGCGATATCGCGGTGAACGCACATTGGAAGCGTGTATTCGTCATCGCCATACTGGCGTATCACCCGGCGTGATGGTATGGGGTGCCATTGGTTACACGTCTCGTTCACCTCTTGTTGGCATTGACGGCACTTTGAACAGTGGACGTTACATTTCAGACGAGTTACGACCCGTGGCTCTACCCTTCATTCGATCCCTGTGAAACCCTACATTTCAGCAGGATAATGCACGACCGCATGTTGCACGTCCTGTACGGACCTTTCTGGATACAGAAAATGTTCGACTGCTGCCCTGGCCAGCACATTCTCCAGATCTCTCACCAACTGAAAACGTCTGGTCAATGGTGGCCGAGCAACTGGCTCGCCACAATACGCCAGTCACTACTCTTGATGAACTGTGGGGTCGTGCTGAATATGCATGGGCAGCTGTACCTGTACACGCCATCCAAGCTCTGTTTGACTCAATGCCCAGGCGTATCACGGCCGTTATTACGGCCAGAGGTGGTTGTTCTGGGTACTGATTTCTCAGGATCTATGCACCCAAATTGCGTGAAAATGTAATCACATGTCCAATGAATAGCCGTCTATCATGTGCATTTCTTCTTGGTGTAGCAATTTTAATGGCCAGTAGTGTATTTAGTACACTGCCAGCCGTCTGGTCATTGGCGGCCGCGGTAGGAGGCTCTGCTGTACTGCCACCCGCCTCGTGGCCGTCAACGTGTTAAAGAGTCGGGCCCACCCACGCCTATGACATGGTTGCTCTGGCTGCGTGATTCAATTTTCCCTCGTTTGTACCGAGCCAGGTGGCGCAGTGGTTGTTAGCACACTGGCTGGCATTCGTGAGCACGACCGTTCAAACCCTCGTCCGGCTATCCCGATTTAGGTTTTCCGTGGTTTCCCTAAATGGCTTCAGGCAAATGCTGGGATAGTTGCTTTGAAAGGGCACGACCGACTTCCTTCCCTAATCCGATCGGATTGATGACCTCGCTGTTTGGTCCCCTCCCCCGAATCAACCAACCGACCAACCCTCGTTTATTGGTCTTGTCAGCATTCCTTACCTTACTCTGGTGGTTCAGAAATTATTCTGGGTCGCCGAGCATGGGTATTTCCACAACACTTGACTACTGCAGTGGTGCTCTGATGCTTCGAGTTACGGTGTATTAGTTCATACTGCCCTGTTATGCCGTAATGCGGCGTTTGCTCTTTTGTTATCCTCGCTCGGAGGTTGTGTGGCAATGTCCGCCCAGTGCCTTGTCTTCCGTACATTGGCGTTACGATGTGTGGACAGGGTCTTCAACATACTCGGAATATTAAGCCCATTTTACACGAGTTACTTCCTGTTCAAAATTGAGTATTCATTCCAGGCTATAAACCAGCTGTCAGCCACATAACGAATGAGCCAGTGACGTCAATGATCAATTCATTACGCCTATGTAGAGTTCGAAAATGGTAGTGTGCTGAAGACAACATATGGGCAGAGACAGGGTACGTCGGCGGCATTGTCTGCTCACAATGGAAGTTAAATCTATACTAACTTCGCTCACTTGTGTTATAATAATAGATTTCAAGATTCTGTAGCTTCTGAATCCTTATTTTGTCGTTTGCTTTGTTTTCGTGACACACTGCAAAGGTTGCATGAGAACTTAATACTTTTCCTTCGAGTGTTGCCCCACAGGAGCCAAATATTTGAAAACGAGAAGTTATTATATTTTGCAATACTTGCTCAAAAAGAAGGCTACGTGTGTAAATATGAACATAAAAGTGAAAAAAAAAATTTGCGGCGGGGGGGGGGGGGGGAGGAGGGGGGTTTGTTTGTTTGGGGGAGGAGACCAGACAGCGAGGTCATCGGTGTCATCACATTAGGGAAGGAGGTCGGCCGTGCGCTTTCAAAGGAACCATCCCGGTATTTGCCTGGAGCGATTCAGGGAAATCACGGGAAACGTAAATCAGGAGGGCCGGACACGGAATTGAACCGTCGTCCACCCGAACGTAAGTCCACTGCGAAACCTCGCTCGTTTTTTTTTTTTTTTAAAGCTGTTTCAACAGGGAAAAAGTCTATTCTACTGAAGGAGAAAAATTTTTAGACAACTGTTTGAAATAAAATAAAAAGTAAAGTAAAAACCACTGTATACTGCCTTCTAAATATTGTTCGTGCGTTTGTAAGTATGTATTTTCTGACGTAAATAAATGCTGATGTTCTGTAATGCTCAGGCAACTCTTTTTCCTTTCTGTTCTCCGCAGAATGGAATATTTACCATACGACCTTTGTCAAGACCATCCATTATTGGTTTTGTTTTGGTCGTTAACATACGACATTATTACCAATAAGTTCAATATCAGCGCACATTCTGCTGAAGACTGAAAAATGCATTGTGGTATTATTTCTGAAATTTGTGGTAAGGTCCTATGGGACCAAACTGCTGAGGTCATCGGTCCCTAGTCTTACACACTTCTTAATCTAACTTAAATAAAATATGGCCATATTTTATTCAATGAACGATCGCGGAATTTCCATTGAGACAACCATGTCTAGTTTTGATTAATCTAACTTAAAGTAACTGACGCTAAGGACAACACACACACACATTCCCGAGGGAGGACTCGAACCTTCGACGGCGGTGATGGGGTGAGGCGTGAGAGAGGGGGGGGGGGGGGGTAGGATGCTGCGCGAACCGTGGCAAGGCGCCTGAAACCACGTGGCTGTGGTATTATTGCTAGCATATTACTGCTTGCATATATCGAGTTTACCTAAGAAAGGTGGCCCCTCATAAACTCACTTTTACCAATCGGGTGCCAAACTGCACAGAACACATACACACACAGTTTCGGCGCCGATAAGTAAACACGAACAGCCATTAGCGACAGACGATACACAGTACAGGAATAATACACCAGGGGCGCTGTAATACACCCACTTGTCATGAATACTAGTTTGAGACAAGAAAGTCACTCGTGTAATGCCCATTTTACACGACCGACTTTCTGACCAAAATCGCTGTTTGTGCCTGCGTGTAAAGCAGCAGCCAACCATGTCGCGTGTGTGTCTATGACTTCAAATGATTACCTACCTGCAAAGGAAAACTAAAAATACCAGAAAGAAATATATAAAATATGTATGTTCAATAAACTAGATAAAAATTCAGTAGTGTCATATCTCAATGAGGAACATGAACATTTCAGCACAGGGCAGGAGCACTTAGGGGAACTATTGCTCAAGTTTAAAAGAGTAGTTGATCACCCACTACATAGATATGTACACAGTCCATAATGGGAGGCAACCTCCATGGTATACAGTCACTGTAAATAAACTTTTAAAGAAACAGAGATTACTGCGTTGTTGTTGTTGTTGTTGTGGTCTTCAGTCCTGAGACTGGTTTGATGCAGCTCTCCATGCTACCCTATCCTGTGCAAGCTTCTTCATCTCCCAGTACTTACTGCAACCCACATCCTTTTCAATCTGCTTAGTGTATTCATCTCTTGGTCTCCCTCTACGATTTTTACCCTCCACGCTGCCCTCCAATACTAAATTGGTGATCCCTTGATGCCTCAGAATATGCCCTACCAACCGATCCCTTCTTATAGTCAAGTTGTGCCACAAATTTCTCTTCTCTCCAATTCTATTCAATACCTCCTCATAAGTTATGTGATCTACCCACCTAATCTTCAGCATTCTTCTGTAGCACCACATTTCGAAAGCTTCTATTCTCTTCTTGTCCAAACTATTTATCGTCCATGTTTCACTTCCATACATGGCTACACTCCATACAAATACTTTCAGAAACGACCTCCTGACACTTAAATCTATATTCGATGTTAATAAATTTCTCTTCTTCAGAAACGCTTTCCTTGCCATTGCCCGTCTACATTTTATATCCTCTCTACTTCGACCATCGTCAGTTATTTTGCTACCCAAATAGCCAAACTCCTTTACTACTTTAAGTGTCTCATCTCCTAATCTAATTCCCTCAGCATCACTCGACTTAATTCGACCACATTCCATTATCCTCGTTTTGCTATTATTCATGTTCATCTTATATCCTCCTTTCAAGACACTGTCCATTCCGTTCAACTGCTCTTCCAAGTCCTTTGCTGTCTCTGATAGAATTACAATGTCATCGGCGAACCTCAAAGTTTTTATTTCTTTTCCATGGATTTTAATACCTACCCCAAATTTTTCTTTTGTTTCCTTTACTGCTTGCTCAATATACAGGTTCAATAACATTGGGGAGAGGCTACAACCCTGTCTCACTCCCTTCCCAACCACTGCTTCCCTTTCATGCCCCTCGATTCTTATAACTGCCATTTGGTTTCTGTACAAATTGTAAATAGCCTTTCGCTCCCTGTATTTTACCCCTGCCACCTTTAGAATTTGAAAGAGAGTATTCCAGTCAACATTGTCAAAAGCTTTCTCTAAGTCTACAAATGCTAGAAACATAGGTTTGCCTTTCCTTAATCTTCATTCTAAGATAAGTCGTAAGGTCAGTACTGCCTCACGTGTTCCAACATTTCTACGGAATCCAAACTGATCTTCCCCGAGGTCGTCTTCTACCAGTTTCTCCATTCGTCTGTAAAGAATTCGCGCTAGTATTTTACAGCTGTGGCTTATTAAACTGACAGTTCGGTAATTTGTTACATCTGTCAACACCTGCTTTCTTTGGGATTGGAATTATTATATTCCTCTTGAAGTCTGAGGGTATTTCCCCAGTCTCGTACATCTTGCTCACCAGATGGTAGAGTTTTGTCAGGACTGGCTCTCCCAAGGCTGTCAGTAGTTCTAATGGAATGTTGTCTACTCCCGGGGCCTTGTTTCGACTCAGGTCTCTCAGTGCTCTGTCAAACTCTTCACGCAGTATCATATCTCCCATTTCATCTTCATCTACATCCTCTTCCATTTCCATAATATTGCCCTCAATTACATCGCCCTTGTATAGACCCTCTATATACTCCTTCCACCTTTCTGCTTTCCCTTCTTTGCTTGGAACTGGGTTTCCATCTGAGCTCTTTATATTCATACAAGTGGTTCTCTTTTCTCCAAAAGTCTCTTTAATTTTCCTGTAGGCAGTATCTATCTTACCCCTAGTGAGATAAGCCTCTACATCCTTACATTTGTCCTCTAGCCATCCCTGCTTAGCCATTTTGCACTTCCTGTCGATCTCATTTTTGAAACGTTTGTATTCGTTTTTGCCTGCTTCATTTACTGCATTTTTATATTTTCTCCTTTCATCAATTAAGTTCAATATTCCTTCTGTTACCCAAGGAGTTCTACTAGCCCTCGTCTTTTTACTTGCTTGATCCTCTGCTGCCTTCACTACTTCATCCCTCAGAGCTACCCATTCTTCTTCTACTGTACTTCTTTCCCCCATTCCTGTCAATTGTTCCCTTATGCTCTCCCTGAAACTCTGTACAACCTCTGGTTTAGTCAGTTTATCCAGATCCCATCTGCTTAAATTCCCACCTTTTTGCAGTTTCTTCAGTTTTAATCTACAGTTCATAACCAATAGATTGTGGTCAGAGTCCGCATCTGCCCCTGGAAATGTCTTACAATTTAAAACCTGGTTCCTAAAGCTCTGTCTTACCATTATATAATCTATCTGATACCTTCTAGTATCTCCAGGGTTCTTCCATGTATACAACCTTCTTTCATGATTCTTGAACCAAGTAGTAGCTATGATTAAGTTATGCTCTGTGCAAAACCCTACCAGACGGCTTCCTCTTTTATTTCTTAGCCCCAATCCATATTCACCTACTATGTTTCCTTCTCTCCCTTTTCCTACTCTCGAATTCCAGTCACCCATGACTAATAATTTTCGTCTCCCTTCACTACCTGAATAATTTCTTTTATTTCATCATACATTTCTTCAATTTCTTCATCATCTGCAGAGCTAGTTGGCATATAAACTTGTACTACTGTAGTAGGCGTGGGCTTCGTGTCTATCTTGGCCACAATAATGCGTTCACTATGCTGTTTGTAGTAGCTTACCCGCACTCCTATTTTTTTTATTCATTATTAAACCTACTCCTGCATTACCCCTATTTGATTTTGTGTTTATAACCCTGTATTCACCTGACCAAAAGTCTTGTTCCTCCTGCCACCGAACTTCACTAATTCCCACTATATCTAACTTTAACCTATCCATTTCCCTTTTTAAATTTTCTAATCTACCTGCCCGGTTAAGGGATCTGACGTTCCACGCTCCGATCCGTAGAACGCCAGTTTTCTTTTTCCTGATAACGACGTCCTCTTGAGTAGTCCCCGCCCGGAGATCCGAATGGGGGACTATTTTACCTCCGGAATATTTTACCCAAGAGGACGCCATCATCATTTATCCATACAGTAAAGCTGCATGCCCTCGGGAAAAATTACGGCCGTAGTGTCCCCTTTCTTTCAGCCGTTCGCAGTACCAGCACAGCAAGGCCGTTTTGGTTAATGTTGCAAGGCCAGCTCAGTCAATCATCCAGACTGTTGCCCCTGCAACTACTGAAAAGGCTGCTGCCCCTCTTCAGGAACCACACGTTTGTCTGGCCTCTCAACAGATAAACTGCGTAATAGTTGTAAAACAAAGCGTAGGGCTATAGATAGAGAAATGCTGACTGAAACGCGTTTCGCTGTTGAGAGAGCAATGCTGTATGCCTTCAATGACTGCAGCAGCAGAATATTGTCAAGTGATCTCTCACAGAATCCAAACAGCTTCTGGTCGTATTTGAAGGCTGTTAGTGGCAACAAAGTTGCTTTCCAGTCCCTAACGAGGGAGGCAGAAACTGAAATTGAGGGTAGCAAAACAAAATCTGAAATACTTAACTCCGTTTACAAATATTCCTTTGCAAAGGAAAACACAGCAGAACTGCCCCAGTTTAATTCTCATACCACTGGAAAGATGAATGAAATAAGTACTAGTGTGAGTGATGTTGAGAAATAGCCGAAATCATTAAAACTGAATAAAGCTTCGAGGCCCGACGGAATCCTTATCACATTGTAACGTGCGCGTGTGGCACACAATACTTATTAAAGCCTGTACTATGGTAAGTGAGCGGGGTTCACCTTATGAGACAGGATTTTCATATAGATATCGACCGCGTGTACCTGAATGGTGTCAAATCAGACTTACACCCACTCTGTAATAACAATGATCCGTCAAGTAAGTTCGAAATGCAATTACACGTCAGTATGGACCAAAAGCAACACTGAAGATGCTACAAATTTAATAAAACTACGGTCGCCAGCCTAATTAGGCATTAACTGAGTTTCTTCCCTGTACAAGTTGATTTATATTCATGCAAAACAACACGTAGTAACACTGCATAATATAGTAAATTTTAGAACCAGAAAATCTATTGAACTCATAGTTTCACTTTCTGTACTGATATGGAAAAACCATGAATACATAACACTACACTATAACGTATACTACAAAACTTCGTACTGTCTATTGATCTGATTAAAATCGGGCATAGGTTACCCTAGAAATAGCACTTTCGAGCCACACACAAAATGTCAGTTTTGATAAAGATTAAACACTAATAAATTTTGACTTATATATTGACTTTAACTTTTGCTGGTCAAACCAATGTGGAACACTTCAGAATTCAAATGAATAAAGGGGGGGTGGGGGCCTGAAACTGTTATGATCACTATATTAAAAAAATTGATTACTGAAATTATCATGCGTTCAAGATTTCCAGTATATGAGTTACTACTCTTTTTATCTTATTTACTTCTCATTTAAATACCTTTATATCTGTCTCGAAATAATTAAACTTCATTACTATATCAGTATTAAAGTTACCTTTCAACTTCGTTAGACCTTCGTTATTAATTTACTGGTTCATTAACAAAACAGTTCTTTAAAGACCATTCTAACATAACTAGGTCTGCAAGTAATTATTATTAACACAAAATTTAATTTTTCATTTTGGGACACTCGGATTGCACAACATTAGGAAAGGACCCTGTCAAGGTTAGTTGTGAGGATAATTAAATGAGGGGAAAGTTCTGGTAAAATTTAGGTTATTATTGAACAGTTCACTCTATGGTCCATACGAATACAGTACTAAAAGTTTCAACCTGCTTGTATCGATGCGGCGGTTGGCGGGCGGCGAGATGGTGAGGCACAGAGCACACATACAACCACAGCTATGGCTCTTGACTTTAATTCTTCTTAGCGTCGCAATACTTTTCCATTCAGTGACTATGGAATATTGCCATGCTGTGTGGGCGTTGGAACAGCATACCCGAGGCTCAATGAAACTACGTCTTCCAGGAGAGCCTCCTCGCTCCAGAACGTGTTGCTCAAACCAGTGCCAAACTCCAACTACTACTGCTGAGCCCGTTGTGCCGTGAAGTGCCCGCGTGCATTTTCCCGCGCTCGCCTGCCATCCACCTTTTACCGCTCCCTTACAGACAGGGTATTCACCCGAGGTTTTACATTATACATATCCTAACACATTGCCTGCGTATGGACCAGACGCACAGTTACAATTTTAAACACCTTGCAACAGTTTCAACATTTGTTATATTTCAATTCTATTACAATACTGCTTGACGTTTGACATAAACATTAATATTCACATTGAAAATTGTTTACAGTTTTCTTAACACAATGGCATGAAACAAAAAACAAATGAAAAAAGAACATTAATTACACTAATTTACCGAAAAATCAGATGGAAAAAAAATTTACTTATATGTACAATAGTACAGCGTCGTTGTTGTTACAACATTCTATACTGAATTTGCAGCTGAGTTAGCCCCCCTTGTAACTATTTTCTGTTGTAGATCTCTTAAAAAAAAACTGTCTCCAGTTTTTTGGAAAAATCCACAGGTCACTCCCATCTACGAGAAGGGTGGCAGATGTGATCGACAAATCTATTGTCCATTATCCTTGACATAGATTTGTTGTTGAATCTTAGAACGTATTCTGAGCTCCAACATAATGCAGTGTCTTGAACAGAATGACTTTCTCAGTGCCAACCAGCATGGATTCTGAAATGATCAATCATATGAAACCCAACTCGCACTTTTCTCACATGACTACTGAAAGCCTTGGATCAAGGCAGTAAAGTAGTTGTAATATTTCTTGATTACCGAAAAGCATTTGGATCAGTACCACACCTACGCTTATTGTCAAAAGTACGATTATATGGGGTATCAAATGAAATTTGTAACAGGATTGAAGACTGGACCCCGAGTTCGAGTCTCGGTCCGGCACGCAGTTTTAATCTGCCAGGAAGTTTCAGGATTGAGGACTTTTTGTTAGGGAGAACGGAGCATGTTATCTAGGATGGTGATTCATCGTCAGATGTAGAAATAACTTCAGTTGTGCCCCAGGGAAGTGTGTTGGGACCCTTGCTGTTTATGTTGTATTTTAACGACCGTGTAGACAATATTAACAGTAAAATCAGGCTTTTTGTAGATGATGCGCTTATCTATAGCGAAGCACTTTCTGAAAGAAGCTGCATAAATATTTAGTCAGATCTTGATAAGATTTGAGAGTGGTGCAGAAATTGGCAGCTTGCTCTTAGTGTTCAGAAATGCAAAACTGTGCGCTTCACAAGATAAAAAAATGTAGAATCTTATTAATATAATATTAATAAGTCACTGGTGGAATCAGCCAACTCATACAAATACCTCAATGTAACATTTTGCTGGAATATGAAATGCAATGCGGGTAAAGCAGATGGTAGACTTGGGCTTCTTGATAGAATATTGGGGAAGTGCAATCAATCTACAAAGGAGATTGCTTACAAATCACTTGTGCGACCCATCCTAGAGTATTGCTCAAGTGTGTGGGGTATTGAACGTATACAGGGAAGGGCAGCACGAATGGTTATAGCTTTGTTTAATCCATTGGAGTGTGTCACAGGGATTCTGAAGGAACTGAACTGACAGACTCTTGAAGACAGACATAAACTAACCCAAGAAAGTTTATTAACGAAGTTTCAAGAACCGGCTTTAATGATGACTCTAGGAATATAGTACAATCTCCTACGTATCGCTCACATAGGATCGCGAGGATAAGAGTAATTACTGCACGAACAGGGGCATTCAAACAACCGTTCTTCTCACACTCCATATTTGAATGGAACTGGAAGAAGCTAATAACTGATACTACAGGACGTACCCTCTACCATGCACCTCACGATGATCTGCGAAGTATAGATGTAAAAGTTGACATAGACTGTGCTGAGTGGGGGGTTCTAAATTTCCGAGTACACTGCGCACTGCTTATTCGCAGAAATAAGGGACTGTGGGAGCGTCTGCTACTTCCAAATTTAACCTATTCTGGCCGAGTCCACTCCTATTATAGAAATGGATTTTGTGATTTCGTGCCTTCTTAATCTTGATTGCGTTGTTTAGTTTGTTTTCGTAACACACTGAAAAGATTGCACAAGATCCTAGTATTTTTTCTAGTAGTACTTTCATACAAGACATACGTAATATCTGAAAGTAAGAAAGGTGTTCTAATGAAAAATTCAGAGTCCGCCAGAAAAATGTATATACTCTTTGTCAGGCTCTATCAAGATATCGATATTGTCGTTCGATTTGAGTTATGAGTGTGTTGTAGTATGGTCTCTGGCTCAAAAGATGTTAATACTTTCATCTCAGCATTGAGAAAACAAAATGGCTGAAGTACACTTGACATTCGAACGTCGAAAATATATTCTGAAGTGGTTTTTCAAGTTTCATAATGCCGGTGAAGTGCAGTCTCAGTGGAGGCAGGAGTCTGGAGCAGAACCGCTATTCCGCCTAGCAATTAAATGCACCATTGACAAGTTAGAATTGCATGGAATAATTTGTGATATTCGCAGAGGAAGATCAGGAAGACAGCGTACAGCTACAAGTCCGGCTTCGTCGGCTCTCGTGTTGGAAACGTTTGTTAATTCTCCATAAAAGTCTGCTACGCAATGTGCACGTGAAGTGAGGGTTAGCAGTACAAGTGTACGAAGAATTCTGAAAGCTCCCAAGTAGAAAGTTTACATTCCACGATTACTGCACGCGATTAATGATGACGACCCTGATGGCCGAATGCAATTTTGCGAATGGTATTAGCAAATGGTAACTGATGACGAGCAATTTGTCACGAAGGTAGTGTAGAGTGTCAAGGCACGATTTAAACTTAATGGAACAGTGAATCGGCATAACAGTGTGTATTGGGCACGGGAAAATTGCATGTTTATGTGGATAAAGTGGTCAATCTACCAATGGTTCATGTGTGGTATGGACTACCATTTAGGGGCTTAGTAGGACCCTTTTTCTTCTATGCTACTGTCACTGGAGAATTGTACCTGGAAATGTTATGCCCATCGATTTTGCCAGGTATACATGCGCTTTATGGGGCTAATGAAGAGGCCTACAGGACCGACGCCACCACGCTACCACCTAGCCGTACGAGCTTTCCTGGATTACAATTTTCCGGGGCATTTGATTGGACGAAGAGGGGCCCATTGAGTTCCCTCCACGGTCGCCAGATCTAACAGCTACGGACTTTTACTTGTAGAGGAACTGTGAAAGATAACGTCTATCGACTTAAGCCACTCACGCTGGAGGAACTTCACCAGGAGATTACAACGACACGTGCGGCGATCTCCACTGTAACGCTGACTGACACAGTTGCGGCAATCGCTCGTCGTTCTGTTATATTTTGTGTATAGCCGCCAACGGTGAACATTTTGAACATTTAAAGTAATCATGTGCTAAACTGAAGGTTGTACAACATGTGTGATCAACTATTAAATGGAAAATAAACACATAAGTAATACTTTTCGTTCCTGAAAGTGTGTATACATTTTTCTGGCGGACTCTGCATTTCAATAGTAACAAGTAAGAATTATTCGCCAAGAAAAATAATTTTGGCGATATTTGGCACTTATCAAGAAAACAATATGGAAAGGATAAAGCAAAAAGCCTCTATTTACTGCGTTCCAGAATTTTTCATATGTTTGCAAGTACATACACTGACAGTAACACGCCCGGGAAACGAATGGGTGGGGTTCTTTAAACTGACTTCTCGTTTCGTGACCGTGCGCCCTGTCCACACCACGTACCTGGTAATCCCGCGGCGGTCGTACTGTCCTGCTCCACACTGCTGCTGGCTTGCCTGAACTTATCTATCGAAATATGCAAGCGGGTTTAGCGTAGCCACTCAACGTTAAAACACAACACTGTCCTATGCCTGGTATGAACATCTATATTCTGAGACGATATGGAAACCACAGGTTGCACTGTTTACGCTCTAAATCGTGAATGTTTATCCCAATTAACAATCTTGATGATTAACAGTCCAAAATATAATTCGGACGAGCGTACGCGTAACAGACACGACGCGGGTGACTGTTGATGATGCGGAAGCCGAATGATCGAACAAAAGTTCTTACACTCGTCACACATACAGATATCTGGTAATAGTCCTCCTTGTCACTAGTAATGATATAACACTGTTCGTAAAGTTACTTTTTCAGTTCTCACTTGTACGAGCGTGCGCGTAACCGTCTCAGCGCGGCTGATTGTTGATAATGCGGAAACGCGATGACCGAACGCACGTCCTCACGCTCGCTACAAGACACTGGCACTTGACTGCACTCTTTTATGGTAACTAATTTCTACTGATTCACGTCAGTTCATTCTGGGAGACCGAACACGGCGCGGATGATAGATGCTGTGCGACACGCAACGAGAGGATACACAAATACGTTATCAGCGGCACTGCACATTTTTAATTACATCTTGACGCACTTTACTCTGAATTACTTCCATATTTAATCACTTTACTGTAATAGCACTTGTAGCAACACTTCAACCTGAATTCTAACAATGCTTCTTACATGCAAAGCTACACACTACACAACATAACCGTTTCGTGTCCCGAGCTCCACTCACTCCAGAAGCGGCTGCCCACAAAGATACTCCACAACTAAGCCAGCGATATGACAATACACTTACATGACGAAAAAAATCGCAACATCAAGAAGGAGTTGTGCAACATAAATGAAATTTGGTAGGCGTTTTTCCATATCTGAAAGATGATGTCAATTGAAACGTCACGCCAGCCGCGTAAGTATGGCTTTAAATTGATTGATTGATTGATTGATTTCATTATTAATCCATATAACAATTTACATTGTGTGGATTTCGTCAGCAAAATCATATACAATACAATATACCTACAATTATACACATAAAATTTGTATTTACACACATTTTTGAGGTATCTTAAATTAGTTTTATATCCTTGTGTAATTTGTAATTTTCTTATAGTACTGTACAATTTTTGATTTCATATTATAATTATTTCCTCATGTATTACAATGCAGGCTACTTTAATTACACTACATGTTTTAATTCAGATAGTCAATTACTGCGTAATAACTTTTATTTATTAAAAAAAATTTAGTTTTGTTTTGAACTGTCCGATTGTGTCAATATCTTTTATTTTTTGGGGTAATTTATTATATAATTTAACAGCATTGTACCACAAGCTCTGCTGACTTTTAACTTTATTTTTCCTCTCTAGATGCAGATTGTATTGGTTTCTAGTTTCATACCTGTGTACTAAAGAATTTTTCATATAGCAGTCAATATTTTTTTTTTTTACATACATAACACTTTGAAAAATGTATTCACAGGGGACAGTTAGGATGTCCAGCTTTTGGAAATGTTCAAGGCAGTGAGCCCTACTGCCACTCTTGGTTATTGTACGAATTGCTCTTTTCTGTAATTTGAAAACTATTTGAATATTTTTACTGTTGACTCCCCAAAATATTATTCCGTAGGTAATAACAGAGTGGATATAAGAAAAATATACAGATCTGACACATGTAGTATCACAAACTGCAGTCAGAATTCTGAGAGCATAGCATGCTGTAGCGATTCTGTTACTAAGTATTTTAAAATGTTCTTCCCACTTTAACTGACTGTCAACATGCATATCAAGAAATTTTGTGTAGTCTGCACATTCTATAGTTTCATTGTTTAACTTAGTTGTTATAGTGTGGTTTTTTGCAGACATAGAAGTTAACAGCATTTGGTTTTTTAAGATTTAGTGTTAGTTTATTATTGGATGCCCACTCACGAACACTGTTCAGTGTTCGTTTGGCTTTTTCTTTTAGTGCATCTGGTGATTTGTCACTGATTAGAACATTTGAGTCATCTGCAGACAATATTGTTTGTCCATGCTTGATGCGTTAGTAGCCTTTCAGATTCGACGTGGTGAATTTATGTTAGTCAATAATGCCTTTAAATTGACAAATAAGCCATTATCAGCTGCTCACCGAGTTTGAACGAGGTGTGTAATAGGGCTACGAGAAACTGGATGTTCCTTCTGCAGAAAGACTTGGCAAGAATGTGATCACTATACGTGATTTGCTGGCAGCGGTGGTCGCGGGAATGTACGTGTGCAACAAGACCGGGCTCCGGATAGCCATATGACACTACCGAGAGGAAAGACCATCGTGTTCGGCATATGGCTCTGGCACATCATATTGTATCCGCACAGCAATTTGAGCAGCAGTTGGCGTTACAGCAACACAACAAACAATCACAAATCGGTTACTTCAAGGACAGTTCCGAGCCAGCCACATTCCACTGACCCCAAATCACTGCCATTTGCGAGAGCTCATTGGAGGGCAGCGTGGAGGTTGTAACGCCGGAAATGCATATCCTCCTATTTACATCTATAGTACTATAAATTTTTTTCCTTGTTTTGTTACCTCAAGATATGACATTTCTGTGTCTTTATATATTGTAATTGTTTTACTATTTGTATATGTTTATGCATTTATGTCGATGTATAATTGGTTTGTTTTGTAAATATTATTTGTATTTTTACGCAGGGTCTGGCCTAGGGAAAACTATGCTATCGAACGATTACATCGATAGGTCGTGTGGAGAACGAAAGTGTTTAGGATCTTTGGTAGTATTAACTCTGCCGCGTGGAGCGCGGGCAGAGGGAGTCTGGCTGGAGTAGTGCAGTGGAGCAGGTGTGTTGTGTGACGCTCCCGCGAGTTGCCGCGCGTTCGGGGTTGGACAGCATGTAATTGCGCTCGACTGGCTATAACAGTTTCTAGCACGGTGTCGCGACGGGAAGCATTAGCTGGCACACATCAAGAGCCCGTTTCACCTGGTGACCGTGTCGAGAAGAGGGCGCGCCAGCATCCAGCTTCTGCAACAGCGACGGCCGACAATGAGTGTCTGTCGACACCTCCTCGATCGACGACTTCAAACCTTCAATCAACCAACAAGGAAGACTAAAAGCACGTTAAGTTTCAGAACTGTATGGCAGACCTCAGCTTTTAAAATTGTTGCATCACAAAATTACAGAAACTTAGCATGAACCTTTGTTGCTCATTGTCCCAATTGCACTACCAAGCAGGGTCCCTTCCTTTTCCGGAATGAACTCGAGTGTCGTTGAAATTCAGACGCCAGCATTAAAGTAAAAGCATTCGATTTCACTGCTTTAATTTCGAAGTTCAGTTAAAGTATTCATAGCTGGCTACAATATTTATATTACAAGCACAAATGAAGAGTGCGAGTTTTGTTACCATATTTTAGCTTACCTGTGACTGCAGCCCAGCTTGGTACGTACTAAATTTTACTATTGTTAATTGTTCAGAATCATTTAATTCAAGTTCAAAGTTAAATCTCTTATTTCTAAATTGCGTAGATTCAAGTAGCTTTTGAAATGATCGTTGAGGTAGCCCAAGACTAACTGTATTTTACTGAATTTCGATATGCCTCAGAAACAAAGTTCACTATTAATTTCAGTCACTAAATTAACTTTCAATTTTCCGGTTTTATTAATTCTTTTGCTAAATTAAGTCAGAGTGTAGCGAAATTTATTACTTCTGACAAACTTTCAGTTTTCACACTACACGTGTCAACCTTCAGTTGCCACGCTTCTAGTGCTAATTATATGTGTAATAACCTTTCTTTTTCAGTTACTATAGTAATTGTCCTTAGGACTGGCGACCGTAATTTCCCCCAAATCTCAAATATCTAATTACCGCTAGTTAATTGTTGACGTAACGGCCGCACATTTACTTTCTTTATTATCTTTACCCCTTTTCAAAATTAATTTCCACCAGTTTCATTTGCATTTTTCCTTTCATTTAGATGTAACCCTTTCCTCCCTCTTTACCGACAGATTAACTTCGGTGACGATTGCTTTTCCCAAATTTCCATTAGGTACACGCGGTTTAATTTTTCACTGTCGTTAAGGTCGATAAGTGAGGGGGAGGTTACAAGGTCTGTTGTGATTTCTGACGAAAGATGGTTCTGCCTCGGTGCCAGTGATGGCAGTGTGTTGATTAGGAGGTGGTCAGTTAGGGCCTGCAACAAAAAAGCGTGCGTGCTTGATGCACTGCACCTACACCAGGAGTTATGGTCTGGGGAGCGGTTTCGTATCACAGCGGGAGCACTCTCGTGGTTATCCCAAAATCGTTATTGCAAAACTGTACGTAAGTCTGGTGATTCGACCTCCTTTGCTGTCACTCATGAACAGCATTCGTGGGTATGTTTTCCAACAGGATAACGCTAGCCCGGATACCGGTGTTGTAACCCAACATGCTGTACAGATTGTCTACATGTTGCCCTGGCCTGCTCGGTCACCAGATCTGTCTCCATTCGAGCTGATATGGGACATCATCGAACAACTTCTGCGTCGTCCACAAACAGCATTAACCGTCCCTTTATTGGCCGAGCAACTGCAACAGGCATGGAATTCCGTCCCACAAACTGACATCCGGCACCTGTACAATACAATTCATGCACGTTTACACGCCTGCACTCAACGTTCTGGCGGTTACACCGGTTATTAATGCACCAGCATTTCACATTTGCAATGGCTTATATCGCTCTTACATTAACGAGTGATCTTTCAACTGTAATCACTAAAATACGTTACCTGGACAAATGTATTCCCGAAATTTCATTACTCTACATTAACTATTTTTTGGTGTTGCGATTTTTTCCTTTTTAAAATATTTGGATAACACTTTTTCTATTCTTTCAGTACTTCTGGAATGTAGAGAATTTACGATGCGATCTTTGACAAGAACATCCACGATGAGTTTTGTTTTGGTCGTTAACAAATTCTAGTATCATTAATTGTTCCTACATTTTGTTATTATGTTTCGATTTTTTCGTAAAAAGGATAATCCCTCGTAACCTTATTTTCACGTTCAGCTGCCAAACTGCACAGCGCGGTATTCTGGCAAATGATCACTCGAGACAGGAGGGACTCACTTCAGGAATAAAACGTCAGAGGAGCTGCAGTAGAGTCACCCGTAGAGAGTAGTCGGCTGAGACAAGAAATTAGATCGCATAAAAGGCGTTATTGGAACAGGGCACTCGGCACTGTCAGTAGATCACGGACGTCACCGACCAGCGGGCAACGCCGATGGCGGCTTATTTATACGCTGGAATGTGATGCATATCCACCACAATCAGTTGATTTTGAGCAGGAAGTTACTATAGTCCGATTAAAATTACTGATAGTTGACTTCTGTTACTAACCGCTACAGTGTTGCCACATCCGCTGCCGGCTACTGCTCAGTTATCGGCGACACACAGACACGGCGGGTGACTTGCAAATGCCGCTAATATCTAACGCGGAGCACTATTGGAGGCGGCTGCGCGAAGTATGACTGAAATAAGAGATGCTCCATCGACAGCTTATTTTAAGTGATCAATGACTGCGGCAGACGATGCATTGTGTCGCCCTGAATCTAAACTCATTTCCTTAACCCAACCACAACCGCGCGATGTGCAATGTATCCGAGAAAACGGCGATCAACACTCCGCGTCGGAACTAAAATCGCGATCACACTTTTTCAAGGCGTTTAAAATGCTAACCTCTGCGAGCAAACTCAAGACAGGAAAATTTCGTTTTCAATGGTAAAAGCAAACTGTAGTTTCTCGCTGCAGCTAATTACATGAAACCATCCTCACACTGGCTACATGAGCTGCAGCGTTACCGACCGACGAGCAGTACTTGTTGGCACTTAGCTGCGGATTATAGGCGACACAAGGAGATTCCAAACAAAGAAGAACAACAGGAAGAAAAATAAGAGCAAATCAATACGATGGTGAAAATTATGCAGAAAAGTATTATAAATAGAGAAGTACATTTAAACCAATTAAGTAAGTAAAAGTAACAATCAAAATCATTTGAATAGATTTCGAAATAAAAAAAAATTCTGTGGACCCGACGAGATTCCTACCTAAGACCGTCTACACACGAGACTGCTACGCTAACCGCTGCACTGTGCCGTTTCACTCCAGAACGTTCTTATACACTACTGGCCATTAAAGTTACTACACCACGAAGGTGACGTGCTACAGACGCGAAGTTTAACCGACAGAAAGAAGATGCTGTCATATGCAAATGATTAGCATTTCAGAGCATTCACACAAGGTTGGCGCCGGTGGCAACACCTACAACGTGCTGACATGAGGAAAGTTTACAAACGATTTCTCATACACAAACGGCAGCTGACCAGCGTTGCCTGGAGAAACGTTGTTGTGATGCCCCGTGTAAGGAGGAGAAATGCGTAGCATCACCTTTGCGACTTTGATAAAGGTCGGATTGTAGCCTATCGCGATTGCGGTTATCGTATCGCGACATTGCTCCTCGCGTTGGTCGAGATCCAATGACTGTTAGCAAAATAGGGAATCGGTGGGTTCAGGAGGCTAATACGGATCGCCGTGCTGGATCCCAACGGCCCCGTATCGCTAGCAGTCGAGATGACAGGAATCTAATCCGCATGGCTGTAACGGATCGTGTAGCCACGTCTCGGTCCCTGAGTCAAGAGACGGGGACGTTTGCAAGACAACAGTCATCTGTATGAACAGCTCGACGACGTTTGCAGCAGCATGGACTATCAGCTCGGAGACCATGGCTGCGGTTAACCTTCACGCTGCATCACAGACAGGAGCGCCTGCGATGGTGTACTCAACGACGAACTTGGGTGCACGAATGGCAAAACGTCATTTTTTCGGATGAATCGAGGTTCTGTTTACAGCATCATGATGGTCGCATCCGTGTTTGGCGACATCGCGGTGAACGCACATTGGAAGCGTGTTTTCATCATCGCCATACTGGCGTATCACCCGGCGTGATGGTATGGCGTGCCATTGGTTACACGTCTCGGTCACCTCTTGTTCTCATTGACGGCACTTTGAACAGTGGACGTTACATTTCAGACATGTTACGACCCGTGGCTCTACCCTTTCTTCGATCTCTGCGAAACCCTACATTTTATCAGAATAATGCACGACCGCATGTTGCAGGTCCTGTACGGACCTTTCTGAATACAGAAAATGTTCGACTGCTGCCCTGGCCAGCACATTCTCCAGATCTCTCACCAACTGAAAACATCTGGTCAATGGTGGCCGACCAACTGGCTCGTCACAATACGCCAGTCACTACTCTTGATCAACTGTGGTATCGTGTTGAAGCTGCATGTGCAGCTGTACCTGTACACGCCAGCCGAGCTCTGTTTGACTGAATGCCCAGGCGTATTAAAGCCGTTATTACGGCCAGAGGTGGTTGTTCTGGGTATTGATTACTCAGGATCTGTGCACCTAAATTGCGTGAAAATGTAATCACAAGTCAGTTCTAGTATAATATACACTCCTGGAAATGGAAAAAAGAATACATTGACACCGGTGTGTCAGACCCACCATACTTGCTCCGGACACTGCGAGAGGGCTGTACAAGCAATGATCACACGCACGGCACAGCGGACACACCAGGAACCGCGGTGTTGGCCGTCGAATGGCGCTAGCTGCGCAGCATTTGTGCACCGCCGCCGTCAGTGTCAGCCAGTTTGCCGTGGCATACGGAGCTCCATCGCAGTCTTTAACACTGGTAGCATGCCGCGACAGCGTGGACGTGAACCGTATGTGCAGTTGACGGACTTTGAGCGAGGGCGTATAGTGGGCATGTGGGAGGCCGGGTGGACGTACCGCCAAATTGCTCAACACGTGGGGCGTGAGGTCTCCACAGTACATCGATGTTGTCCCCAGTGGTCGGCGTAAGGTGCACGTGCCCGTCGACCTGGGACCGGACCGCAGCGACGCACGGATGCACGCCAAGACCGTAGGATCCTACGCAGTGCCGTAGGGGACCGCACCGCCACTTCCCAGTAAATTAGGGACACTGTTGCTCCTGGGGTATCGGCGAGGACCATTCGCAACCGTCTCCATGAAGCTGGGCTACGGTCCCGCACACCGTTAGGCCGTCTTCCGCTCACGCCCCAACATCGTGCAGCCCGCCTCCAGTGGTGTCGCGACAGGCGTGAATGGAGGGACGAATGGAGACGTGTCGTCTTCAGCGATGAGAGTCGCTTCTGCCTTGGTGCCAATGATGGTCGTATGCGTGTTTGGCGCCGTGCAGGTGAGCGCCACAATCAGGACTGCATACGACCGAGGCACACAAGGCCAACACCCGGCATCATGGTGTGGGGAGCGATCTCCTACACTGGCCGTACACCACTGGTGATCGTCGAGGGGACACTGAATAGTGCACGGTACATCCAAACCGTCATCGAACCCATCGTTCTACCATTCCTAGACCGGCAAGGGAACTTGCTGTTCCAACATGACAATGCACGTGCGCATGTATCCCGTGCCACCCAACGTGCTCTAGAAGGTGTAAGTCAACTACCCTGGCCAGCAAGATCTCCGGATCTGTCCCCCATTGAGCATGTTTGGGACTGGATGAAGCGTCGTCTCACGCGGTCTGCGCGTCCAGCACGAACGCTGGTCCAACTGAGGCGCCAGGTGGAAATGGCATGGCAAGCCGTTCCACAGGACTACATCCAGCATCTCTACGATCGTCTCCATGGGAGAATAGCAGCCTGCATTGCTGCGAAAGGTGGATATACACTGTACTAGTGCCGACATTGTGCATGCTCTGTTGCCTGTGTCTATGTGCCTGTGGTTCTGTCAGTGTGATCATGTGATGTATCTGACCCCAGGAATGTGTCAATAAAGTTTCCCCTTCCTGGGACAATGAATTCACGGTGTTCTTATTTCAATTTCCAGGAGTGTATTTGTCCGATGAATACCCGTTTATCATCTGCATTTCTTCTTGGAGTAGCAATTTTAATGGCCAGTAGTGTATGTATGACTCTGGTGACCCAGTTGCAACGATTAATTGCGTCCTTTAAAAATTAGGCTTGACGCAACGTGCTTAGCCCATCTAATGTTGCCGATCTCTGTGTTTATATTTCCTGGTTATGTGACGCAGAATCGCATCTTGTGCTGAAGGGTCGAGCACTGTTTGATTGGTGCTGTTTGTTATTTGCCCCAGCTAAGTTGACACTCAGCGTGGTGGCTGACAGGAGCGACGATAAATGGGAAACGCCTTTGCAGTGGCATCCATCAGCCTCTGCGCCAAGTGTCAACTTATTTTGTGCGAATAATATGAAAAGTGTGTATTTCGTTAGCATTGCGCTCTCTCTCTCTCTCTCTCTCTGTGTGTGTGTGTGTGTGTGTGTAAAAGGGGGGGGGGGGGTTGTGACAGCTAGGCAACTGCGAACGGTTCGGGCTTGACGTTGAGCGCTGTGATTGGGAAATGTCAACCAACAAGTAACTTTAGTCGGACTACACTGTGAAACAGCGTTATGCCGACTGCCGACTCCCTGGAGTGTGCCTGCGACGGGCGCCGCTACGCTTCGTGGGCTGCCTACCTGCAGGGGGCAGCGCGCCAGGTAACGAGAGAGCTGGCGCACACGGCGGTGAGTCAGGCGGCGGCCCCGTGTCGTGTAACCGGAACCACGCCGCAGCAGCAACAGCAGCACCAGCCACTGACGCGTGGAGGCGCGACGCGTGGGCGGCCGACCTGCGAAGCGATGCAGCGGCCGTCCTTTCTCCTCTGTTACCCACAAAAGGTCACACCACTCGCTCTCAACTTGGCTGAAAATTCTTGCACGTTTCATATGAATAGTGTTTAAGCTAGGCTCGCATTAACGAGTTTTCAGTCGGCTGATTGCAGCATCGTCGTAGTCTAGACAGGGGCTCCCAACAACATTTTCTCGAGGACCCCCTCATCGAGCATGATTGACACCTTGTCATATCAAACTACCAAGTACCTAAAAAAGCCAAATTAAGAGTCTTTTTATACGTTTTGTATTTTTGGAACTTAGAAAAAACATTGACATATTCTTTATTGAAAAAATATTGAGCTTAAAACTTTTTCAATTTAGCCATCATTGTTTTAATACAGAATATTGAATATGTAAACAACACGGTCTGTGAAAGTACTGGCAATAAGTTAACAATGGCCGATTGTCGTCTTAAATGCTACTTTCTGTGTAAAGTGACTGTCAGTTGTCAGCTGCACAGAGGCAGCGCACACAGTCTAACGGCATGCAGCAGAACTATTTGCCTCTATCGAACTCTAGTTTTGCGCTAGAATGTGCTCTAGGAAGACGCGAGATGCAGAAGTTAGCGTTCGCTAAAGCTCTGCTCATGCAGGAAGTGGCCAAACCAAAAAATCTGTTATCATACGAAATATGTTTAAGATATTTATTGTAATAGCATCTTGCGGACCCCTCTGGCATAGCTCGCGGACCCCTGGGGGTCCGCGGACCACCTGTTGGGAACAATTGGTCTAATACATACAGTCACGACACACACTGGTGTGAAAGTTGTTACCGTTTGACAGCTGGAGCAATACTAGCGCTCCAAGCAGTGAGAAAGCAAACAGTCATGCACACATCAAAAAAAGTTTTGCATCACCTCGGAACCGAGAGTTCCGGAACCTGTGCAGATAATTGGAATAGATATCAACGTAAACACCATTTCCACCCTTTTTATTGCTCATGAAAACCACACATTTCATGTTGTACCACCATAAAGCGAGACCTTCAGAGGTGGTGGTCCAGATTGCTATACACACCGGTACCTCTAATACCCAGGAGCACGTCCTCTTGCATTCATGCATGCTTGTATTCGTCGTGGCATACTATCCACAAGTTCATTAAGGCACTGTTGGTCCAGATTGTGCCACTCCTCAACGGCGATTCGGCGTAGATCCCTCAGAGTGGTTGCTGGGTCACGTCGTCCATAAACAGCCCTTTTCAATCTATCGCAGGTATGAAACTTCCTGGCAGATTAAAACTGTGTGCCGGACCGAGTCTCGGGTCGCGAGTTCGAGTCTCGGTCCGGCACACAGTTTTAATCTGCCAGGAAGTTTCATATCAGCGCACACTCCGCTGCAGAGTGAAAATCTCATTCTCGTAGGTATGTTCGATAGGCTTCATGTCTGGAGAACATGCTGACCGCTCTAGTCGAGCGATGTCATTATCCTGAAGAAAGTCATTCACAAGAAGATGTGCACGATGGGGGCGCGAATTGTCGTCCATGAAGACGAACGCCTCGCCAATATGCTGTTGATATGGTTGCACTATCGATCGGAGGATGGCATTCACGTATCGTACAGCCTTTACGGTGCCTTTCATTAGCACCAGAGGCGTACGTCAGCCACACATAATGCCACCCCAAAACAGCAGGGAACCTCCACTTTGCACTCGCTGGACAGTGTGTCTAAGACGTTCAGTCTGACCGTGTTGCCTCCAAACACGTCTCTGACGATTGTCTGCTTGAAGGCATATGCGACACTCATCGGTGAAGTGAACGTGATGCCAAATCCTGAGCGGTCCATTCGGCATGTTGTTGGGCCCATCTGTACCGCGCTGCATGGTGTCGTGGTTGCAAAGATGGACATCGCCAACTAAGTCGTTAGTGAAGTTGCGCATCATGCAACCTACTGCGCACATTTTTAGTCGTAACACGACATCCTGTGGCTGCACGAAAAGCATTATTCAACATCGTTGCGTTGCAGTCAGGGTTCCTCCAAGCCATAATCGGCAGGCAGCGGTCATCCACTGCAGTAATAGCCCTTGGACGGCCTGAGCGAGGCATGTCATCGACAGTTCCTGTCTCTCTGTATCTCCTCCATATCCGTAGAACATCGGCTTGGTTCACTCCGAGACGCCTGGACACTTCCCTTGTTGAGAGCCCTTCCTGGCACAAAGTAACAATGCGGACACGATCGAACCCCGGTATTGACCGTCTAGGCATGGTGAACTAGACAACACGTGCTGTGTACCTCCTTCCTGGTGGAATGACTAGAACTGATCGGCTGTCGGACCCCCTCCGTCTAATAGGCGCTGCTCATGCATGGTTGTTTACGTCTTTGAGCGGGTTTAGTGACATCTCTGAACAGTCAAAAGAACTGTGTCTGCGATACAATATCCACGGTCAACGTCTGTCTTCAGCAATTCTGGGTACCGGGCTGATGCAAAACTATTTTTAAGTGTCTATGTATCGTAAGGATAATGTATGTTTTTAATTATTTTTTCACTTAATTAGCGAAATAATTGTTATATTTTTCCTTTCCATGCATTAGTAAATTACCAAGTGACATGAATTATCGTGAAATAAATGTAAAAACAACGGAATTCCAACGATTCAATGACATAAGTCCACATTTATTCATGAAGACATACTTTTGAATATGTGTATAATTGCATCTGACTCCGCAGACAGCAAGAGAATATAAATAAATATTTCATGCATGCAAGCAAATGTTTCTCTTCTTGCCTGTTCTTAGTACGATCATCACTTTTTACGAAGTCTAATGATTCACCAATTCTTACACTTCAAAAAATTCAAAAAATGGTTCAAATGGCTCTGAGCACTATGGGACTTAACATCTGTGGTCATCAGTCCCCTAGAACTTAGAACAACTTAAACCTAACTAACCTAAGGACATCACACACATCCATGCCCGAGGCAGGATTCGAACCTGCGACCGTAGCAGTCCCGCGGTTCCGGACTGAGCGCCTAGAACCGCGAGACCGCCGCGGCCGGCTTCTTACACTTCACTCGACTTCCTGGTGCACAAATATTTTTGTAAATGTACGATTACTTTGGCTTCGAAAGCGAATATCTTGAAGATTCTTGTCGTCTGTGGCTCAGATGTAGCGGCAATGAAATAAGTGTCTTCACTTTTGGGAAACAGTTTTATTGCTTTTGACATTTTATTATGAGGCCTATGTGGTTTTTCCTTCAGCTACAGGTATGGTAGCTTATTTGGTACTTAAAATGACGTAGGTATTTCATTCCATACATGTTTCTTATATACCACATTCACTGACTTGACTGGAACTGTTGTGAACAAAAATTCACGTTGTTGGACAGATATATGACGTCTTCCTGCAAAAAGTCGGGTCTTCTGGTGCTTAGCAGCAATTTTTTGTTATTAAAGGAAAATGATATTTTTCAGTAAATATCTCTACGTTACAAAAGAACCGTAATTAAAGTGTCCCATAATGTAGCGTTTTTTCATACCTCACAGTCCTTAGAAAACTAAAGAATGACGAATGTGGTGTAATTTTTTGTTATTGTCGACTTCTGTGGCACTATTTACGCTTCCTATTGTAAAAACTGCGTTACAAATCCATATACGTAAGTATTTGCTCTCATCCTATAACGTACTCAGGTACGTCGCTGTCCGCTTGGCGCGCTGCTATCGCAGGGGACAACAGAAACGAGACGGAGTGCCGTAATTGTTACGTTAGACTGTGGTATAGTTCTGTTACGAGACTGATGTTGTTCAGGATGATCCTTGACGATATTACAAACATTCAGGGAACATGGTCCAGAAACGACCAAGTCGAGAGTTATAAATGAAAAACACTGTGGTACCTCTGACAGTGGAATACAGGTACCAGCTCTGTTACTGCCAAGATTGTAGAGTAGGCAGCTTTCGGAGGTAGTGGTATCGCCCAAAACAAGAAAAAAGGTCTAGTCAACATGGGCTCTAAAATCTAAGTCTTAAGAGCTACGAGCATCTTCCATACTGTACACTACATCCCTTCTACTGAACAAGCGCCCATAGCTCTTAAGGTGAGTATTTTAGAGCCCATGTTTACTGGAACTGGACTTGTTTCTTTATTTTCATCCGTATTTCCTCCTTTAAAAAAAATTATTGCAGTAGAAGATGTGCTTCACAATATCGAAGATGAACAAGTGCCCGTAGCTCTTACGGGATACACTTCAGAGCCTAACTTCGGACCAGTGTCCTTTACCTCAAATTCCTACATTTATCCTTCTCTAGGATCCCTGACATTTTGTAACATCACTCTGTATGGAAGTACGCGCACGGAAGGCCGAAGAACCGCCCGCTAGTATAATCAGTAGCGGGACACAAAATTCTAGACCCATCGGCGTAGGTCGAGCGCACAGCTTTGTGTAACAGGCTGCGCGCATGTGGTGGTTTTACTGGGCCAATTGAATTACATTTTGTGGAAACTACGCACTACAGCTGTGACAGACTTGCTTTACACTTACGTTCCACATTTCAAATAAATAAAATCTAACTTACTAACACATGTTTTATTTCAGTTACAAATAGAAATTACTGAAACCACGTGTAATGTATTTTTACTTTCACTTCGTGTTTCGGAGAGTCAAACCTCAACTGCCAAGTGGATCTAGGTCAGTTAGCATGGCGTGTAAGTATTGTACGAACGATGTTTCGGTACCTTCGGCACCATCGGGTAGCAGAAGATCAAATACAAAACACTTTTAAAGCACAGAGTTCAAACCTATGTGGAAGTTTTGACTGCGTACATCAACAGTAATTAATGTGAATGTAAATACCTTTCAGTCGTCACAGGCTGCTTTCCTTGTCGTGTTTACAGAACAGGCATCATCGTATACACTTTATATACACTGAAACCAGCAAAGATGGCGTATTACTATCCAACAACCACAATGAAACATATAATAATTTTCAGAATGATTTCTTTTCATTCCGTAGCCGCTTTCAAACTTTCTGCAGAGTGAAAAATCATTCTGGAGACAATCCCCCAGGCTGCGGTTAAACCATTTATCCGCAATATTGTCCCTTCCAAGAGAGGTATTCCCGCAAAGTTTTGCAGAAGTAATGTGAAGTCTGGAACGTAGGAGACGGGGCGAAAGTAACACTGTGAGGACGGGTCGTAAGTCGTGTTTGGGTAGCTCAGTCGGTAGAGCACTTGCCCTTGGAAGGCAAAGATTTTGGATTGGTGTCCCAATCCGCCACACAGTTTTAATCTGCCACTGTGTGAATTTGTTCCATACCGAAGTGAAAAAGATATCATTGCAATTTAATAGATTATGCAGAGTTGTTTGGAATCAACTGTAGATATTATTGCGAACGTAGACTTCCACGACCGTTGTCACAGTCGATAAAATTCTTCTGGGTTTGAGGCCGCATTGTCAATTATAAAATTCCGACGTTTCGGAGACTATCGCAGAATGCCTTCCACAGAGTGTACTGCTAACTGCTCTGCCTCCAACAGGTCCCGCCTGATTGAAGGCCGCCACCGCTTCTGGGTTTCTGCACATTCACAGTCACTGGTGGTTCCACTTCAGATGTAGCTGTACAATGACTTCTTTGCCCCAAAAATCGTAGTAGTGGGTACTTCGTACCAGTATTTTGTGGCAAAGGGTGCTGTGCACCAGTTACATGGCAGAGGGTACTTCGTTCCAAAGCAGTGTTGAAGCAGAGGGTGTTCTGTAGTGATTTTATTTTGGGAAAAACAGGGAAACGTCGCACAGAAAATGTAGCTCACGCCATACTGATGCTGCCATTGGGTGTCCAGCAAGTGGTCATAGTTTGTGCCCAACTGGCACTGCAGTCAGATGGACCTGGACACTGCTGTAGCTCACAGCTACCAGTAGTAGGGTAACAGGGTTTCTGTGCCATTTCTGATATCAAATCCCATTCCCATTTGTAGTGTACACTGACTTGGAATGCTTCCTCACTCTTGTGACCCACTGTGAAGGCGACCCCAGAGCATCACATACTAACTTCACAGAAAAACAAATGCCACATGTGGCAGTATACCAAACTGTATCATCCTCTGATCCAAGTCTTCACTGCTACAAATCTTATCAGCATGTAAGGTTCGATGTCACTGTAGTGGTACCATCCCATTTCATAAATGATACATCAAAATACACTCCTGGAAATTGAAATAAGAACACCGTGAATTCATTGTCCCAGGAAGGGGAAACTTTATTGACACATTCCTGGGGTCAGATACATCACATGATCACACTGACAGAACCACAGGCACATAGACACAGGCAACAGAGCATGCACAATGTCGGCACTAGTACAGTGTATATCCACCTTTCGCAGCAATGCAGGCTGCTATTCTCCCATGGAGACGATCGTAGAGATGCTGGATGTAGTCCTGTGGACTGTGGACTGTGGACTGTGGACTGTGATCATCTGATGACTTTACAAGATGGTAAATGACAGCATCATCTGCAAACAATCTAAGACAGCTACTCAAGTTGTCTCCTATCTCATTAATATAGATCAGGAACAATGGAGGGCCTATAACACTTACTTGGGGAACGCCGGATATTACTTCTGTTTTACTCGATGACTTTCCATCTGTTACTACGAACTGTTATCTTTCTGTCACGTAATCACGAATCCAGTCGCACAACTGAGGCGATATTCCACAGGCACGCTGTTTGGTTAGAAGGCGCTTGTGAGGAACGGCGTCGAAAGCCTTTTGGAAATCTAAAAATATGTCTTTGGTTTCGGCAGAACCTTGGGTGCTTTAACCGGCCCTTTATGCTTCAGCGCACTTTTAGCTACCCACATCGCTGTCAGGATACAGTTTTTTAAACACCCCTACCCCCTTCTTCTTCTTCTTCGTTGACTTCTTCTACAGTGCACGACGTGCAGCGTTCATAACTTGCCTGGAATTCACACCCAAGCTCAACTTAATTTTACCACACATGGTTTTATCAGCTACAACTGCTGCAATCCGCTGTCCTCTATCAATAGGCGTTCTCGCACGTATTGTCTTGGCCTTATCAACTAAAATTCAATCTGGAGCGTAACGCCTGGGAGATCTTTGTTTAGTGTATGCAATGTCGTGTTCCAAACACGCCTCGTCAAGCAGGTTAATCCCGTTATTCCCACGAGCCAAATGTTTATGAAGCTTTGTACCATGTCCGCAGCAATTATACCCTGGAATGTGCGATTCGATGGGAAGTTTGTCGAGAATAACATAGCTTCCTATAATGCGTCCCCTATCACGCATGTTATGCTACTGTGCTGTTTGTGCTCTGTGCACCCCATTATGTAGCATATCGTCAGCGTCAATCCAGCTGCTTATTGTTGCAGAAAAACCAAGCCATTTAACTAGTGCTCTGTTCCCCCGATGTCTTATGACATGCTCTATGAGAAACACATGTCGTTCTGGGCTCTACTGCCTTTCCTCGGTGTAAAAGAATCCTGAATTTTCAGTGTCACTGCTATCCTTTAAGATTTAAGTTCTGGGATTTGTTCTTTGCACTTTGGAAACACTGAATATCTCACTCCATCAGTTTGGGAGGTATGCCGTCTCAAATGCTGTCTTATGTTTTGAGATACCTACTGAAGCACCCACATTAAATTACTGTTTACGTGGATTTACCATTTTAATACGATATTACACCGTATCTATGAGTCCATTATCACGAACATCGATGGGTCTCATTTTTATTGTGCTATGTTTGGTTCGATTCTATTGTGCGATTATTTCTGTGACGATATTTCTCCATTTGTGTGGGCCGCAAAGATTAAAACACATCCACATTCAACCTTTTATTGTTCCGTTCAGACGTTCCATGATACTCGTCTTCTGGTGGGTGAATGTTGAGTAGTGATGTATTCCATACCGCTGCATCCCAGTCTTGAATTACCTATTGTAAAACTCTCCACCATGATCTGTTTGGAGGTTGTCTGGGCATCGATACGTCCCTGTCTCCAACTAAAGTTCAAATACATCCGCGACATTTCTCCCCATTTTTGTTTTAATAGGTAACGCCCAGGAAAATTTAGAGCATGTACCAATAACCAATAAAATATATTTCAATCCATTTTTCTCGTGTGAATATCTAGAAGATAAGCCCACCGCAAGCCGTCCAAACATTTAATCATAGAATGCCTATGAGGTTATGTTTTGCGTGCTAGTTTGTGCATTCCTCGAACTACTGTCTCCATATTCATTCCATTATACCTCTTTCTCTAAGCTCTGAGACAACCTCATTTCCATGAGCGGTACTGCCCACAGCAGCTGATGCCATGAGCAGTGTATTAGTCCATCTATTATCTCACTAGGATCGTCATAGTACACTCCTGGAAATTGAAATAAGAACACCGTGAATTCATTGTCCCAGGAAGGGGAAACTTTATTGACACATTCCTGGGGTCAGATACATCACATGATCACACTGACAGAACCACAGGCACATAGACACAGGCAACAGAGCATGCACAATGTCGGCACTAGTACAGTGTATATCCACCTTTCGCAGCAATGCAGGCTGCTATTCTCCCATGGAGACGATCGTAGAGATGCTGGATGTAGTCCTGTGGAACGGCTTGCCATGCCATTTCCACCTGGCGCCTCAGTTGGACCAGCGTTCGTGCTGGACGTGCAGACCGCGTGAGACGACGCTTCATCCAGTCCCAAACATGCTCAATGGGGGACAGATCCGGAGATCTTGCTGGCCAGGGTAGTTGACTTACACCTTCTATAGCACGTTGGGTGGCACGGGATACATGCGGACGTGCATTGTCCTGTTGGAACAGCAAGTTCCCTTGCCGGTCTAGGAATGGTAGAACGATGGGTTCGATGACGGTTTGGATGTACCGTGCACTATTCAGTGTCCCCTCGACGATCACCAGTGGTGTACGGCCAGTGTAGGAGATCGCTCCCCACACCATGATGCCGGGTGTTGGCCCTGGGTGCCTCGGTCGTATGCAGTCCTGATTGTGGCGCTCACCTGCACGGCGCCAAACACGCATACGACCATCATTGGCACCAAGGCAGAAGCGACTCTCATCGCTGAAGACGACACGTCTCCATTCGTCCCTCCATTCACGCCTGTCGCGACACCACTGGAGGCGCGCTGCACGATGTTGGGGCGTGAGCGGAAGACGGCCTAACGGTGTGCGGGACCGTAGCCCAGCTTCATGGAGACGGTTGCGAATGGTCCTCGCCGATACCCCAGGAGCAACAGTGTCCCTAATTTGCTGGGAAGTGGCGGTGCGGTCCCCTACGGCACTGCGTAGGATCCTACGGTCTTGGCGTGCATCCGTGCGTAGCTGCGGTCCGGTCCCAGGTCGACGGGCACGTGCACATTCCGCCGACCACTGGCGACAACATCGATGTACTGTGGAGACCTCACGCCCCACGTGTTGAGCAATTCGGCGGTACGTCCACCCGGCCTCCCGCATGCCCACTATACGCCCTCGCTCAAAGTCCGTCAACTGCACATACGGTTCACGTCCACGCTGTCGCGGCATGCTACCAGTGTTAAAGACTGCGATGGAGCTCCGTATGCCACGGCAAACTGGCTGACACTGACGGCGGCGGTGTACAAATGCTGCGCAGCTAGCGCCATTCGACGGCCAACACCGCGGTTCCTGGTGTGTCCGCTGTGCCGTGCGTGTGATCATTGCTTGTACAGCCCTCTCGCAGTGTCCGGAGCAAGTATGGTGGGTCTGACACACCGGTGTCAATGTGTTCTTTTTTCCATTTCCAGGAGTGTACATATACTGAGAAGGCTAATTGCTGACCCTTTTATACTGAATATCGTTACCAATGCTAACCGATCGTCTAATAATAATGGTTTTATAATGTCTCTGAATTTCGCAAAGCGTTAGTTTCCTGCTTTCCTACGTACACCGGTCAATTGTAGTATTTCACCATACATCTCCAGATCTTTAGGTGAAACTGTTACTTTTTTTTAAGGAAAATGAGGTTAAGCAGTCATGGTATTCTTTAAAATTCTCTATTCCCTATCTGTACTGTTTTTTCATTTAAAGTTACAACGCTGTGTGACCATCATGTATGGTTTTTCACTACTGACACTGAATGTTTTGTCTATTCTAGCGTCGCCGTGCGTAGCAAGGTACCTAAAGAACGACTGTCCAAAGAAAAGCGAAAACCCTGTGTGTGTTCCATGCACACACTGGCGCAACTTTTGTAACGGAGTAGGGAAAGAATGTGCAAAGTATGCGTTTCTACGATATTGCAGTACCTGTATTGTTTAGAAGTACGTTGCAGTGTTCCTTCAGACACACACTACTGGCCATTACAATTGCTACACCAAGAAGAAATGCAGATCATAAACGAGTATTCTTTGGACAAATATATTATACTAGAACTGACATGTGATTACATTATCACGCAATTTGGGTGCATAGATCCTGAGAAATCAGAACCCAGAACCACCTCTGGCCGTAATAACGGCCTTGATACGCCTGGGCATTGAGTCAAACAGCGCTTGGATAGCGTGTACAGGTACAGCTGCCCATGCAGCTTCAACACGATACCACAGTTCACCAAGAGTAATGACTGGCGTATTGTGACGAGCCAGTTGCTCGGCCACCGTTCACCAGACGTTTTCAATTGGTGAGACATCTGGCCGGGGAGCAGTCGAACATTTTTTGTATCCAGAGAGGCCCGTACAGGACCTGCAACATGCGGTCGTGCATTATCCTGCTGAAATGTAGGATTTCGCAGGGATCGAATGAAGGGTAGAGCCACGTGTCGTAACACATCTGAAATGTAATGTCCACTGTTCAAAGTGTCCTCAATGCGAACAAGAGGTGACCGAGACGTGTAACTAATGGCACCCCATACCATCATGCCGGGTGATACGCCAGTATGGCGATGACGAATACACGCTTCCAATGTGCGTTCACCGCAATGTCGCCAAACACTGATGCGACCATCATGATGCTGTAAGCAAAAAAATGACGTTTTGCCATTCGTGCACCCAGGTTCGCCGTTGAGTACACCATCGCAGGCGCTCCTGTCTGTGATGCAGCGTCAAGGGTAACCGCAGGCATGGTCTCCGAGCTGATAGTCCGTGCTGCTGCAAACGTCGTCGAACTGTTCGTGCAGATGGTTGTTGTCTTGCAAATGTCCCCATCTGTTGACTCAGGGGTCGAGACATAGCTGCACGATCCATTACAGCCATGCATATAAGATGCCTGTCATCTCGACTGCTAGTGACACGAGGCCGCTGGGATCCAGCACGGTGTTCCGTATTACCCTCCTGAACCCACCGATTCCCTATTCTGCTAACATTCATTGGATCAACGCGAGCAGCAGTGTCGCGATACAATAAACCGCAATCCCGATAGGCTACAATCCGACCTTTATCAAAGTCGGAAACGTGATGGTACGCATTTCTCATTCTTACACAAGACATCACAACAATGTTTCACCCAGCAACGCCGGTCAACTGCTGTTTGTGAATGAGAAATCGGTTGGAAACTTTCCTCATGTCAGCACGTTATATGTGTCGTCACCGGCGCCAACCTTGTGTGAATGCTCTGAAAAGCTAATCATTTGCATATCACAGCACCTTCTTTCTGTCAGTTAAATTTCGCGTCTGTATCACGTCATCTTCGTAGTGTAGCAATTTTAATGGCCAGTAGTGTACATATACGGTGACCGCTCGCTGTAAGTGGTACTCCGGTTTCGAGTCCCGGTCTGGCACAAATTTTCACTGTCCTCATACCATTATACAGCTGATAGTTGTCCATATTTGCAACTGCGAATACATTTCACGTATTTCATAACGGCTGTAGTCGCCACAGTGGTTGTTCCTTCAGGCATTATGCATGTCTGAAAACACATCGTTGACGACATATGGAGTTTGAATCTGGTTGTTAGTCGTGCCCGGATAGCCAAATGGTAAGGTGACCGATCGTGATGAGTGGGAAATCCGAGTTCGAGTTCCATTTGGTTGATTAATTGATTGAATGTTTTGGGGGGAGGCATAGGGGATCAAACAACGACATCATCGGTCCCGGGGAAGGAAGTTGGCCGTGCCCTTTCAAAGGAACCATCCCGGCATTTCCCTAAAACGATTTGGGAAATCACGGAAAACCTAAATCATGATGGCCGGACGCGGGTTTGAACCGTCGTCCTCCCGAATGCGAGTCCAATGTGCTAACTTGCGCTACCTTGCTCAGTCGAGTCCCGGCCCGATACAAATTTTCATTGTTGTCATTCCATTATACATCTGATGGTTGTCCATATTCGCAACTGTGAATACATATCAAGTATCTGTTAGCGTTGGAACGAGAAATTCAAAGAACCGACTGTGATCACGTCTAATAAAACTGAATTTTTCGTGTTCAACACCATGTGATGTGCAATACTCACTTACAGACGACAATACGTTGCAGCAAGAACGATGGCACAAATTTCTGTTAATAGTTGAGTCTACCAATATCAGATGATGGAGCACTACGAGACGAGAAGATAACTTGCCGAAAGCGTAAGAAGCAAAAATCTCCGTCTAGGAGAAAGTGCGATGCGGAGAGAGCATGGCATTTCAGGCAAAAAATAAAAAAACGGCCATTCTAGAGATGCAGCTACTCAGACGCCAGAGAATCATTCAGAACTGAACCATAAAAACGACTGGAATCTGTACAACATTTACCAAACCTGGAAACGTGCATTGCCCATTGAGAAACAGTATTATAGCGCACCAACAAAAGTAGGTACCAAACTCAGTACAATGAGGTGTCGAGCACAACTGGTAAGGACGGGCAACACCGCAAAGCACAATCCTAATGCAGCCTCGTACCTGTGAAGGCCCTGTTCAATAAAACTGTAATGAATAAATAATAATATGTTCTAAAATGCTGTGAAACACTAAAACATGTACCCTGGATTACGCCTGCAAAGCTTCAGCACTGTAGTGCGCGAAAGAGTAACACTCGTGTCTTCAGAAGAGAATCGTAGGCGCTAGAAGATTATCAACTGCCTTTGAATAGCTGCACAGCTCTAGTGGAAGCGAGAGAAAGGATGCACGATACACGTCCTCCATTAATCGCTGCTGCTGTGCAGTCACAGAAATTTAGTCTGTAGCTGAGCTGCCCTTGTAGACTTCCAAACTGGCCCCTGTCACATTAACACCCATTAATTTCTTAAATGTGACCGGGTTATCAGTGTGTTTCACAAGTATGAAGTATGTAAGACTCAGAAATTGTGTAAAAATATATACCGAGATCGTTTAAATATAAAAAGTGCGTCTTATCTACAACTGTAATAGGCGGTTACGGTAGTTCCTAGCACGCCTCGCCCCTGCAGCTCTGTCCCAGATAGCACAGTAAGTCGGTTTCAAACTTGTTTCCAGATGTAAAGTTCAAGTATATAAGCTTGATCAAAGCTGGAATATTCAGGCCTGTCAGTTGGATTCAAGCTTGAAACAAACGTCAAAGTTGGCAGAGTTCAAGCTATATTTCAAGCTTGACTTATCAAGTTTGGCTCCAACTATATCTACACATGTGGAATATAGCCTGGTATTTACAGCTTGTTTTCAGCTATATAATTATTAATCTGAATTTATTGAACCTAATTAATTGAATAAATATCAGAATGGAAATGGTGTGAAAAAAATTATTAGGACATTTATGTTTAAAATTTTTTATTTTCAAAGTGCTTAAAATTGTTTTATTTTAAAATTTAATTAATCTGAAGCCCCTCTGGCCCCAGCACACAGACCAGAGCAGGATCAAATATCGCTGACTTCTGTCGGTATAATGATCCTGTAACAGGTAAAAGAAAATGTTAGCCATACCTAAACATAAAAAATGTAAAAAGTTGAAACTAATCAACCTAAATATAATTTATGTTCCAGATTAGTAAAATAACTTCAAACTCGTTGATGTAATAAGAATCATTAACTAGTATAAACGTCACTGAGTAAGCAGCTGCTTCTGCTGACTTCATTCCAAAGAGTTTTAAAGTAATTTGAAATAACTTTTTGTTTGAAATTTTTAAAGTAAAGATGACTTCATGAAGAAGCCACACACCACTATTTCTAACAGTTTCAGTACCATTTAATCTGAATTATAAAGAAACAATTACTTGAAATCATATACACCTCAAACTGTAAGCTTATAAAGAAACTACTGTTTAGAAAAATGTAGACGTTTTATTCTATCCACAATTATTTTTTAGTGAGTGAAACTGATCAAAATGAAATAAAAGATGAAATCGAAATGAATTTAAGAAATTACCAGTTCAGTGGAACTGAGATGTAAAAGAACGAAAAAAGGCGAGATTTTAAAAAGGTAAATAAATAACATTAAGTTTTAATTTATTGGTGCCACATACTAGAGAGCTAGTTTAAAATGACCTCTATTTGCTGAACAACTTGTAATATGTATTCTTAGCTGGTAATCCATTTCACTTTCATCCAGGCTCAATTTTTCTACGTAAAAGAATATATTTGTTTACATTACATAATAATATTTAACATTTGTAATATTAATGTACCACTAGAGAAAAATGCACCAACATACCTGTAATACACTATATATCCTCTTCAGACCCAGTGTAGCAGTAAGGCAGGAGACGCCACACACTTACCGAACTATTTTCCAGTATAAAACAAACTTCACAACAGTCAACAATCATTAATGTGCGTCACAAAGGTAAAATGGCTGTAAACCTAGCAGAGTCAGTGCAAGGCTTATAAACGCTTGTGGCACTTCCCGTGGACATCTATGGAAGCTATGCTGCATGCGCATCTGCTGTACAGCCTTCCAGGGATATTACAGTTTATTTCAAGCTTGGGAAAATTATTTTAATTCAAGCTGATTTTTTACAGCTTGATGTAAACTGTGTAACAGGTTGATTTTTCGATCTTGAATTTTCATCTGAACCTAAACTCCATATCCACCTTGAAATAAGCTTGAGTGCTAGCTGGGGTTCTTCCTTACCGCACGCAGCCCTAAAATAGCTGCTCAAGGTCTCTGTATCTGCTCTGTCTGCGAGCTCTTTCCTCCGCAGTGTGGCCTTTCTCGTAGAATCTTCTTGCCTTTCTGACTTCTATTCTCAGTCTTGGGATACTATTGTTCCATGGTATTCGTGAACTCCAACCCATTTGTCTTCTGACTGGTATTGCAACTCTCATGGCCTCCCGTACAGCAGTGACGAGTTCTTTTGTGTCTACGTCATCATCAGCTTCCATCTGGTACGGACAGCAAAAACACTCCTCTGATGGTTCCAATCGATTTTTCTTATATTGTAACGTGTCTTCAACGTGTTTAATGTGTATCATCATTGCCGAATTCATTTTTGTAGGGGTCAATTGTGTGGATTATAACGTTGTGTTCACTTGTCACGAGACCTGTTCAAATTTCCAGGTTCTGATCTTTCTGCCCGCATTTTCATTAACTAATGTGACGTCTATGTTGGACTACGCACCAGCCCATTTCCACTTCAGTTTGCCACTTCCGTATTCCATTGTGGTTTCCTGTAGTACGATGTCGCTTTCATCCTGCGCTGAGCTGAACCATAAAGGTCTCTTGGTCTTCATGTCCATAGTGTAGACTGATGATGTTCTTTGGGTAAGGTGACTGATGTATTTGAATTGCTCATCATACTCATACGTGGTGTCACTGTTCTGTAAATACTTTGACATAAAAATCAAACTTCCTGTGGCTGTCACAACGTCAACACAAGTCACGTGTTCCTTCCAGTACTCTTCTATTTTTGCAGTTCATATTTTCTTGCTAAATAATAAAGTGGCTGTCATTGGTTTTTGTTCATGTGTCATGACCTAATACGCGACCGGGATTACGGGCATTTTCCTACTTTTTATGTACAGTTCCTGTAGGTATATTTATTGATTTATTTCGCACCCGTATTATCTCAAACAAAGCGAGGATAAAGGAATGTTGTCGAGTTAACTCAGGTGATGCTGAGGGAATTAGATTAGGAAATGAGACACTTAAAGTAGTAAAGGAGTTTCGCTGTTTGGGGAGCAAAATAACAGATGATGATCGAAGTAGAGAGGATATAAAATGTAGACTGGCAATGGCAAGGAAAGCGTTTCTGAAGAAGAGAAATTTGTTGACATCAAGTATAGATTTAAGTGTCAGGAAGTCGTTTCTGAAAGTATGTGTATGGAGTGTAGCCATGTATGGAAGCGAAACATGGACGATAAATAGTTTGGACAAGAAGAGAATAGAAGCTTTCGAAATGTGGTGCTACAGAAGAATGCTGAAGATTAGATGGGTAGATCACATAACTAATGAGGAAGTATTGAATAGGATTGAGGAGAAGAGAAGTTTGTGGCACAACTAGACTAGAATACGGGATCGGTTGGTAGGATATGTTCTGAGGCATCAAGGGATCACCAATTTAGTATTGGAGGGTAGTGTGGAGGGTAAAAATCATAGAGGGAGACCAAGAGATGAATATACTAAGCAGATTCAGAAGGATGTAGGTTGCAGTAGGTACTGGGAGATGATGAAGCTTGCACAGGATAGAGTAGCATGGAGAGCTGCATCAAACCAGTCTCAGGACTGAAGACCACCACAACAACAACAACAACAACAACAACAATTATCTCATTCATGATATTGGACCTGTCAAAGTACAGTGTAAATAGTGAAATTCGGCGAACAAATCGTAAATTACAACATTTCTGCTCCAAGTTTAAAAACGTAAGACTTCTTGATGTCAACAGCTACGAAAACACTAGTTTCACAACGCATGGTCAACATTTGAATCTATCTGGTAAAAAAAAGAGACTTGACCTGGTAAAAAGAGACTCCAACCGAATTTGGCCCAATATAAACAATCCAGAACAGGAGGGAATTCAAAGTGACAAACTAAAGGTACCATTAAGGCTCATGCACTTAAATATACAATATCTTAGAAAAAAGCTCAATGTTTTGAAGACTTTTGTAAATGACCATTCACCTCATGTAGTTGTGTTCATTGAGCAGGGACTGAAATCTGAGGAAATTATTTACTTTAAACTAGATGGCTATTTCCTAGGAAACAGCTACTGTAGACAGCATCTTAAAGGTGGAGGTGTAGCAGTATTTGTTAGAGAGCAGCTCAAAGTAAATAAATTAAACCATCTAGATCTGTATAATAATGAATGCTTGACTGAAGTGACAGGCGTTGAACTCCATATCAAAGGTTTCAGAAAGGGCACGATGAAACAGAAAATTATTGGGATTTATCATCCACCTAAATCAGAAGTAGGGCGTTTCATAGATATTCTTAGTAGAATAGTGGGACACTGTGACCCATACGAGGTAACGATAGTTGGCGACTTGAATATAGAGGCAACATCTTGCAACAACGATAACAGCAGGCTTATAGATACCCTTAACTCCTATAATCTTATGAATGCAGTAAATTCAGATACAAGAGTAACTCAGTCTACTTCTAGTAGAACAGACTACATAATACTAAGTAAAGAGATAAAAGATAGTATTAGATGCTTCCTTTGAAACTGTCAAAAACCATTGGTTCTTTCAAATTATCCAAGTCCCATCTTCTTAATTTCTTGCCTTTTTTGCTATTTATTAAGTATTAACTTCATAACCAACCTGATCCTGCATCTGCTCCTGGAAATGTCTTACAGTTTAAAATCTGGTTTTGAAATGTGCTTCGCCATTGCATAATCAATCTGAAACCCGCCAATTTCTCCAAGAGTCAGCAATGATTTTCCCAATTACTTGTTGGATGATTAAAATCTACACACCAATAATTACAGTGCAAATGAACTAATGTTTTTTCTTTAAGTTTTTGGTTACATCAGGGGACGAGTTTAGAAGGTGACAGAAGGATCAAGTTTTATACCCGCCACTGATACTGTCTCGGCCAAATTCAAATTCTGTCTCAGTGGGTTTGTCTCTCTTGCCTACATGACAATTACACCACCTCCATTTCGCATTTGCCTATCCTTTTGATGTACACTGAAATTTTCCCCAAAAATCTCAGTTTTCAATTTCAGGTTTCAACCAGCTTTCTGTACCTTGTATTATGTGAGCTTCACAGCTTTGTTGAGTTGTGCTTATATCAATGTATGTGTATACATTTTCTACTGCAGAAGAAGGTCTTCATCCAAAACGTTTAACATTTTAGGAGTCTTTATCATTGTGCTTGACTGCAAGTCACTGCCTTCTTTATATGGTGAGCAGCAGTCTACCCTTTCCATATTGTTGTTATACCTTCCTGGTCCTTTCCATATTGTGATGTACACATAGATATACCCTTCAAAACTTGCCATTCACTAATGTTGCTCACATTTACTGTTACTGTCGTTTCCCTGAAGCAAAATTTTTAGTATAATGGCTCATATACAGGGTGTTACAAAAAGGCACAGCCAAACTTTCAGGAAACATTCCTCATACACAAAGAAAGAAAATATGTTATGTGGACATGTGTCCAGAAACGCTTACTTTCCATGTTACAGCTCATTTTATTACTTCTCTTCAAATCACATTAATCATGGAATGGAAACACACAGCAACAGAATGTACCAGTGTGACTTCAAACACTTTGTTACAGGAAATATTCAAAATGTCCTCTGTTAGCGAGGATACATGCAACCACCCTCCATCACATGGAATCCCTGATGCAGCCCTGGAGAATGGCGTATTGTATCACAGCCATCCACAATACGAGCACAAAGAGTCTCTACATTTGGTACCAGGCTTGCGTAGATAAGAGCTTTCAAATGCCCCCATAAATGAAAGTCAAGAGGGTTGAGGTCAGGAGAGTGTGGAGGCCATGGAATTGGTCTGCCTCTACCAATCCATCGGTCACCGAATCTGTTGTTGAAAAGTGTACGAATGCTTCGAGTGAAATCTGCAGGAGCTCCATCTTGCATGAACCACATGCTGTGTCGTTCTTGTAAAGGCACATGTTCGAGCAGCACAGGTAGAGTATCCCGTTTGAAATCATGATAACGTGCTCCATTGAAGGTAGGTGGAGAACATGGGGCCCAATCAAGACATCACCAACAATGCCTGCCCAAACATTCACAGAAAATCTGTGTTGATGATGTGATTGCACAATTGCATGCGGATTCTCGTCAGCCCACACATGTTGATTGTGAAAATTTACAATTTGATCACGTTGGAGTGAAGCCTCATCCGTAAAGAGAACATTTGCACTGAAATGAGGTTTGACACATTGTTGGATGAACCATTTGCAGAAGTGTACCCGTGGAGGCCAATCAGCTGCTGATAGTGCCTGCACACGCTGTACATGGTACGGAAACAACTGGTTCTCCCGTAGCACTCTCCATACAGTGATGTGGTCAACGTTACCTCATACAGCAGCAACTTCTCTGTCACTGACATTAGGGTTATCGTCAACTGCACGAAGAATTGCCTCATCCATTGCAAGTGTCCTTGTCATTCTAGGTCTTCCCCAGTTGCGAGTCATAGGCTGGAATGTTCTGTGCTCCCTAAGATGCCGATCAATTGCTTCGAACGTCTTCCTGTCGGGACACCTTCATTCTGGAAATCTGTCTCGATACAAACGTATCGCGCCACGGCTATTGCCTCGTGCTAATCCATACATCAAATGGGCATCTGCCAACTCCGCATTTGTAAACGTTGCACTGACTGCAAAACCACATTCGTGATGAACACTAACCTGTTGATGCTACGTACTGATGTGGTTGATGCTAGTACTGTAGAGCAATGAGTCGCATGTCAATACAAGCACCAAAGTCAACATCACCTTCCTTCAGTTGGGCCAACTGGCGGTGAATTGAGGAAGTACAGTACATAGTGACGAAGCTAAAATGAGCTCCAACATGGAAATTAAGCGTTTCCGGACACATGTCCACATAACATCTTTTCTTTATTTGTGTGTGAGGAATGTTTCCTGAAAGTTTGGCCATATCTTTTTGTAACACCCTGTATACTGAGATGTGTTTCTATTCTCATATGTAGCCTTCTCATGAGGCTTCAAAAAGATTCGTAGCAAGGAAGCTGGCCTGTAATTATCTCATTCTCCTCTTTTACAAAATGGTTTTCCTAGCGACTATTTTAATGTGTGTGTAAAGGAGCAGCAGCACCTTGTGAAGTTGTTGATCTTTCATTGCCCTCAGTTAGTTTTTAGTAGGTGACTACCAGATGCTTATTCAATTTTAAATAATTCATGTCACTCTGTCTCAGTTAATTCTCAGTTGATGGATATTTATTGTAATGGGACACATTAATGGTCGTCAGCATGCAGATGATACAAAGCATAATTATCACAACAGGTGTCAGTAATGCACAAATATTTCATAGGAGTTTAACTTAAATAAATAAGGGGCTATAGTGCATCATCCATATTTAATGTATGTTGAACATTTACACTATAACAGTGATTGTACATGATGTTGTCTTTCACTAAACTTTACTTAGTTAAGACTAAACACAAATTTACTGACTTAGTCTTTCCTCATAGCACCTATTTTTTGTGGAATGATACTCTCTTACTGAAGTGCTCTATTTCAAAAGCTCTTTGAAGTTAAAAAAAAAAAAAAAAATCAACTGAAAAATTTCTCGACATGTGTCCACGTACCTCAAGATTTTGGGGTAACTGGATCCTGCCAGTATATACTGCGTACAAGTGTGGTTAGAATAGTTCTCAGAATCATCACAAGAGGTCAGCACTAGCGCAATGAGCTGTTCACATGATATTCATTGGACCGTTGCCTGTAAACGTGTGCCATGTCAGTGCTCTTGGAAGAGAGCTGTGGCGGTGACGTGGCTCTGTTGTTGTTCTTGCGTAGAGATTTGTGAAGATGGAAAATATTGAGATCCGAGCAGTGATTAAGTACTTCATAAAGAAAGGTATGAAAGCAAAGGACATTCATGCTGATTTCCAGAATACACTGGGGGCTATGCTCCTTCATATTCAACTGTTACCAAGTGGACAAATGAATTTAAATTTTTTCAGGAGAGCTTAGATGATCTGCACAGTGGTCGACCAAGATGTGTCACTACTCCAGAAATCATTGTAAAAGTGCACAAAATGGTCATGGAGGATCGCTGGTTGAAAGTGCGTGAAATTGCTCACACATGCCAGATGTCATATGAAAGGGTATATCACATTTTAACTGAAAATTAGAAATGAAAAAATTATCTGCAAGATGGGTGCCGCAACTCTTAATGCTGGATGAAAAACGTAGGATAATGGACATATCGGAACAATGTTTGGCCCATTTTAGGAGAAACAAACAAAATTTTTTGCGCCGGTTTGTGACTAGAGATGAAACTTGGGTGTACTACTATACCCCAGAGACAAAACAACAGTCAAAGCAGTGGAAAAATGCTGATTCTCCACCACCAAAGAAAGCAAAGACAGTTTCTTTGGTAGGAAACGTCATGACATCAGTGTACTGGGATGCGAGGGGAATTCTGTTTGTACATTATCTCCCCACTGGGCAAACAATTACTGGAGAACAATATGCTAACCTCCTGGACAAATTGCAACAGAAGATACATGAAAAATGGCCAGGTTTAGCAAGAAAGAAAGTCGTCTTCCATCAAGGCAATTGGCGCGCGCACACATGTGCCATCGCCATGACGAAATTACATGAACTAAGGTGTGAATTGTTGCCAAACCCATCTTATTCACCTGATATAGCTCCATAAGACTTCCATCTCTTCCCAAAACTGAAAATTTTTCTTGGTGGATGAAGATTCACTTCAAACGAAGAATTGATAGCCAGAGTTGACAACTATTATACAGGCATGGAGGAAACTCATTTTCAAGATGGGATCAAGGCACTGGAACGTTGTTAGACCAAGTGTGTTAATCTACAAGGACACTGCACTGAAACATGAAAAAAGTTTCAGTGATGTAAGTACTTTTTTTCTATTCCTTTCCAAGAACTTTTCAAACCACCCTCATATATGCTGTGTTAGTCTGATTTGGTATCTATGTTTGATGATGAATATTGATGTTACATGTAAAACCAACTTTCCTTCAATAGTTCCTTTCTTATCAATTTCAGAAGAATTGTATAAAACACAGGTGTTCTAAAACATAGGTAGTGTAAGGTGGCAGCTTAACTGTAGAAGTAAAATCTGAAGCTGCTGCTGCTACACAGTTCCCGGACTCCAAAGTAATTTAACGTCAGTATACTGTCCACCTAAAACAGACTTTAAGCCTTTATAGAGTGCATCAAAAATTTATTACTACCTTTACTTAAATATAAGACACGTAGAATATTAATCATTGGTGATATTAATTTAGATGTGTTAATGAAAAACTCTGAGAGTAGACTCTATGTAGATACTCTAAGGTCAGACAATTTTTATTGCCCCAATGATAAACCTATCAGAGAAAATGCTTGCCTAGACAATGTAATTTCAAATATTTATGAACGAAAGGTTCACTTAAACAACATTAAGCTCCAGCTATCTGACCATGACAGCTTACTCCTAAAACTGCCTGGAATTGGAAAAATTCACAAACATGAAGCAGAATCCAGGACAGTGAGACTACTGCGAGATTTTATATATATATATAAGCGCTGGCAGGTCGATAGACACACAATCAAACACAAACATACACACAAAATTCTAGCTTTCGCAACCAATGGTTGCCTCGTCAGGAAAGAGGGAAGGAGAAGGAAAGACAAAAGGATATGGGTTTTAAGGGAGAGGGTAAGGAGTCATTCCAATCCCGGGAGCGGAAAGACTTACCTTAGGGGGAAAAAAGGACAGGTATACACTCGCACACACACACACATATCCATCCACACATACACAGACACAAGCAGACATTTGTAAAGGCAAGGTAGTTGCGGGATGCGAAAGCTGTTGTCAGGTTGTTGGTGTAATGCTTCAGGGATTCCGGGCAGATTCGTTTGCCACGAAGACCTAGGCTGTAGGGAAGGGGCCGTTTGATGTGGAATGGGTGGCAGCTGTCGTAATGGAGGTACTGTTGCTTGTTGGTGGGTTTGATGTGGACGGACGTGTGAAGCTGGCCATTGGACAGGTGGAGGTCAACATCAAGGAAAGTGGCATGGGATTTGGAGTAGGACCAGGTGAATCTGATGGAACCAAAGGAGTTGAGGTTGGAGAGGAAATTCTGGAGTTCTTCTTCACTGTGAGTCCAGATCATGAAGATGTCATCAATAAATCTGTACCAAACTTTGGGTTGGCAGTTGGCAGGCCTGGGTAACCAAGAAGGCTTCCTCTAAGCGACCCATGAATAGGTTGGCGTACGAAGGGGCCATCCTGGTACCCATGGCTGTTCCCTTTAATTGCTGGTATGTCTGGCCTTCAAAAGTGAAGAAGTTGTGGGTCAGGATGAAGCTGGCTAAGGTAATGAGGAAAGAGGTTTTAGGTAGGGTGGCAGGTGATCGGCGTGAAAGGAAGTGCTCCATCGAAGTGAGGCCCCGGACGTGCGGGATATTTGTGTATAAGGAAGTGACATCAATGGTTACAAGGATGGTTTCTGGGGGTAACGGATTGGGTAAGGATTCCAGGCGTTCGAGAAAGTGGTTGGTGTCTTTGATGAAGGATGGGAGACTGCATGTAATGGGTTGAAGGTGTTGATCTACGTAGGCAGAGATACGTTCTGTGGGGGCTTGGTAACCAGCTACAATGGGACGGCCAGGATGATTGGGTTTGTGAATTTTAGGAAGAAGGTAGAAGGTAGGGGTGCGGGGTGTCGGTGGGGTCAGGAGGTTGATGGAGTCAGGTGAAAGGTTTTGTAGGGGGCCTAAGGTTCTGAGGATTCCCTGAAGCTCCGCCTGGACATCAGGAATGGGATTACCTTGGCAAACTTTGTATGTGGTGTTGTCTGAAAGCTGACGCAGTCCCTCAGCCACACACTCCCGACGATCAAGTACCACGGTCGTGGAACCCTTGTCCGCCGGAAGAATGATGATGGACCGGTCAGCCTTCAGATCACGGATAGCCCGGGCTTCAGCAGTGGTGATGTTGGGAGTAGGATTAAGGTTTTTTAAGAAGGATTGAGAGGCAAGGCTGGAAGTCAGAAATTCCTGGAAGGTTTGGAGAGGGTGATTTTGAGGAAGAGGAGGTGGGTCCCGCTGTGACGGAGGACGGAACTGTTCCAGGCAGGGTTCAATTTGGATAGTGTCTTGGGGAGTTGGATCATTAGGGGTAGGATTAGGATCATTTTTCTTCATGGCAAAGTGATACTTCCAGCAGAGAGTACGAGTGTAGGACAGTAAATCTTTGACGAGGGCTGTTTGGTTGAATCTGGGAGTGGGGCTGAAGGTGAGGCCACTACCATGAAGAAAATGAATAAACTTATGATAGACTATGCATCTTTGTGGTTTAAGGCAAATGAATTAAAATTAAACAATATGCAGAGGTAGTTAGTATTCTCCCTAAAAGATAAAACCTGTGTTAGTGCAAAACAGCTACTCCCTCTGTTTCACCCTGCATATTTGTTGATCAAACAGTCCAAAGGTGTACTGCAGGTAAGTAGTGCCCAATGAGCACCATATTTTAGCACTCAGACATGTCACTATTGTCAGGTGCACTGACAAACTAAGCTCCTGGGGGCCCACAGCTGACTGGTATCCCCTACCCCTGTGAGCCATTCTCTCACTGGCCGTGCCCAAGGGCACATATCAGCAGCCACAGAGGCAATTGCATTGGCATCTGTGATAACCTCGTTTTAGTTGCTCTATCCACCCTGGCCACCAGATCATTGTGTGTGCCTTCTTAATTAGAACCACTGCTGGTTCCGAAGCCTGACTAACATTATGGCTGCAGTTCCAGTCGATAAGATTGGTCCTGGTGTGAATTCTGGTGGTTTCTCTAATGACACTGTCCCAGTATTTTGAAGTCTGTGCTAAAATCCCAGCACAGTCATATTCCATTGCATGATTCTCTGACAAACAGTCCTCTGTGCCTGCTGATTTGATGGGGTACATTAATCAAGTGTGCTGCTGGTGTTCTCAGCATTGATCTTTGATGGTGAGCACTGTTTATCCACTATGTATCTCTCCACACCGGCACAGAATCTGATACACCCCAGCATTCCGCAAACTGAGGTCAATAATGCCATTTTGTGTGTGTGTGTGTGTTTGTGTGTGTGTGTGTGGGGGGGGGGGGGGGGGGGGTGAGGCGGCAGTAAAAGACAGTTCTTACTCAGTGCTTCCTCAATATATGCCCAACTTTTACCAACACCACATTAGTGTAGGGTATAAAGGCTGTAGTTCTCTCTTCCTCCATGGATCTCCCATAGGTTGTACTGTATTGGTGGGATGAAGAATACACTTAATCTGCCATTCTGAGTAACCGTTTTTCTTCAGAAAACATTTCTGTGGTGTTCCAGCTCCTGGGGGCAACACTTATCTGAATGGTGCACGCTCTGTGTATTAGTGTTTTCAGCACTCCCATTCCTCGGCATGGGGTGGTGGCAGTTGTCTGCATGCTAATATAAATCAGTGTGTGCTTTCTTCAGATACACATCATGGCCCAGGGTGCTGTAAGCTCTTCTCTTGATCATGATGTCCAGGAATAGCAGTCTCCCTTCTTCTTTGGTCTCCATAATGAATTTGATGTTAGGATGTATGGGGTTCAGATGTGCATGGAGGTCGAGTTTGTTCCACACATGGAGCCAGATGATGACACATCATCCATATAATGGAAAAAGCAACTGGGTTTCCATTTGAATGACTTCAGGGCTTCTTCCTTGAACTGCTCCATATACAAATTCACATGTATTTTCCACTTAAAGGACAATACTATGAACAAATGGAGGGAGTCACAATGGGCAGCCTGCTCTCATCAGTGAATGCCTTTTCCTGAATTAAAAAAACAATCCATTCCTGGACACTGATTTTTACATCATCATTGTTGTTTGTTTTCTTTGATGTAATACTCCAATATTTCCAGCACATCTTCTGAACATAGTTCAAATCTATTTTTTTATATGGTTTGGGTTAAATTTGCCAGTTCTTCATTCTTGGAGATAGATGACATCATCATCTCCATTCCTCTCTCATGATGTGTGTACCTTCTCTCATGCTTTGTTTTATGTTAAAAGAGAGACATTGTACAAAACTGTCACACCAAGGGGTGGTTTTCAATGCTGTAAGTAAATCCAGTCAAATTTTGCTTTTTTCTGCTGTATGTTCGTATCAAGACCTACATTGACCAAAAGTTAATTTCATTATGAAGATAACCTTTAAATTTATTTTTAATTCATGCTGAATAACTGCAGTAGGGCTATAAAACTATTTTTTTTAAATTGTGTAACTGAACCCTATATGGGGCAACTGGCCTCAAATGGCCCACGTCGTACAATCATGTGGCCCAGTTGCCCCCTGTCAAAGTCTTTAAGGGCCAACCAAGCTACCCATATTTACTGAAAAATCAGAAACAAGCAGCTTTTTGTGTGTACACAGGGTGTCTCTGGAGGAAAGGTCAATATTTATGGATATGACAGGAATGATCATTCAAAGCAGCTCTAATCTTGGTGGTATGGCATACCACTGGTGCCACTAACTACAAGATTACCAATGACTGTGTGTGTGTGTGTGTGTGTGTGTGTGTGTGTGTGTGTGTGTGTTTGGGTTTGGCAGGACCTGGAGAGTCAGATGGCTGGAGGGCACGTGGCTGCCAATTTGTGCCTTTTGGGGGACTCTGGCTGTCCAGCGCGGATCTCAAGAAGCTGCATAAGGTTAAATTGGCCGTGGACAAGTCCGGCCAACTTGCTTAAGGATTGACACAGCGAGCAGCATGAAGACCTACGGACGTCACATGCAACCTGATCGGTAAGTTTCTGGCTTACTGTGCAAGCTTAAAGATTACTGCATCTTGACGATCACTTGTATGGACTGGAGGCAATAACACCCTGGCTGGAATCCTGAAAGTAACAGCTCCATCACACCTGAGTGGAGTTAAGTTTGTTTTCTTATTTTGAGTACTTGATATTGTTGAGCGCATGACCATTGGTCAGTGTTACTAATTGCAATATGTGTTCCAGGCTACATGTCGTGCGAGTGTACAAGTATTCCCTGTTACAAGTCACAAAGGGCACCTATTGTAACATGATCTGTGTGGGAGGCACGACAGTCTTACTACATGTGTATGTGTCATTAATTCCATCAGCAGCACTGATATTTTTGCTTCTGAATAATAGCAATTTTAACAAATTTCTAATTTAACCTATATTGGTACCCACTTTTGCCATTAGTTCATTTTTTTTTTTTTATTTTACTTCTTGGCCATTCTTGTGTGAAGCTTTATTTGTGCAGATGATTGTTCCCTCTTGATGTGTGTTGACAGGGGAACTTTTTGGCAGCAAACGACACAGTCCTATTGCCTGGGCCCGGAGCAGAGGCATGTTTGCTTTTATCGGCGCGATGGCACTTCTGTCGTCGCACTGCATCTGGGTTGACTGGCAGTCTGCCACTCCTACCGGTCATGTTGTGTTGGCTCAAGTTCAGTAAAGTTGATAGTTTGAGGTGTGCCATTGCAGTGTGTTGCCATTTAAGTGGAAACCAGTAGTTGGATCTACTTGGTGAATTTAAAGAGCTCTGGAGGTTAAAGGCCAAGCCTGAGGTTTGTCCTTGTTAAACCTCTGTAACTATTCATTTAAACCTTGCACTCTTATAACTACTTCTCAGGACGTTAAGTTTAAGACCTCTTACTTATCAACACAAACAACCGAACCTTACCTTGATCCACAATCATTAGCTACTCCACTTCTTGTGAAATTTGGCTGCCCGTTCATTGCTAGCTATGATAGCCATCCTGTAGCTCTCAGCTTACTTTGAATTTTGGGCAATTTTATATTTATTAAAGGTTGTGTCAACATTTCTGCTAGTGTGTACCAGTTGAAGTACATCTCAATTGAATGTACTTCCAACTTATCATGAATTTTGGGCAATTGTATATTTATTAAAGATCATTTTTAATGTTTAGTTGGAATGTATGGGTGGGCATTTACATTTAAATTTTATATGTTCCCATTTTGTGTGTTTTGAGACACTGTCTGTTTTATTGCTTAACGTATTTTTTATTTTATTTTTTTTTTTATATTGAGGGTTACACGTCGCTAAGCGGCCCTCCAACAGCTAAAATCAGTGGCCTGGCTTGTCGTCATTCCTAAATTTGGATGAATGTTGTACAATTGTGTAATGGTTACCTGAGTTTGCAGACTTATTGTAATTCATTTGGTTGATAAAATTAATTGTTGAACTTGCTTCCAACCACGCCCAGTTGGTGCGACTTTTTCTTGTTTTTTGGGAACTTGTACTTCCGATTTTCATGCCCTGCTCTTAATAATACAATTGTTGAAGTTGGTTTTTAATGAAATGAGCCTGTTCAAGTTTTAGTGAGAATTGTGACTCTTTAGGTAAGTTTTTAAATTATAATGATAATATTGTTATTATGTAATAAAGGGTATTACATGAAACAACAAATGTGAAATATGTGGGTCCACCTTTCCTGTGTTTTCCTTAAAACTATTCCAAACCTGTTTGTGAGATATCAAATCCAATAAACTTTTGTGATGTGTGGAAACTCATTTCACCTATGCACTATCAATAGTTTCTAGCTGGTTGTCTCTCCAGGTGATGCATATTACTCCCTCGTCTGGTTATGGCTGCCCTGGCTAGGCTTTAAAAGCAGTCACTAGAGTGGCATCAAGAGAAACCTTCGAACAGTGCAGCACAAACAGTTTATGTATAGCCTTCTTGCAGTGTGAAGCTGGGGCCAGCGGTAGTGCTTGGAGGGACATGTGATGCAGATTGACATGACATCTGTTCCACGTTGTCGTTTACTCTTCTTTGCCAGGACTGAGTCAAAGGCAAAAGGTTTGATTCACCTATGGTGTGCACATCTCATTGTTCAGCTCTGAGCACCGATTGCCCGCTCTGTTTGAGTAGATGTTCATGGAGTCATCATGCACTTTGTTACCCGACTCTGTGTGATTCTAGGAAAATTTATCACCCTGTCTGCTGTGTGTATTTTTTGGAGTGACTTGTGTTAATCTGCTGACCAGGCTTCTCTCTACAAATTTCCCATGATTAGTGTTGTTATCACGACCTGTGTTGTGCCCAGCTTTCACACACAATTATATCAGGTGGTCAATGACTTATCTTTTTTTTATGTGAAATAACAAACTGTTTCTGAATTTTGATATTTTTTTTTCACTATGTTTTAGAAGCTGAAATGGTCTCCAGTATTATTGGTCATTACCACCAGCAAAAGGTAAGATCTTAACCAGTTGTTATTATATTCCTTCCTGGAAGAACTTACAGCTCCTTTTGAGTAGTTCTCTTTTACAGCTCACATTTTGAGCGAGGCTTATCTCCCAGGGTTTGTGACCTTATTGGAGAGGTTCTGTAAGTGCAATCTGTGTAATTCCAGGAGACATTTACGTTTGGTGTTTGTTGACAGCACCAACGAAACTGCTGGGAGAGCGTTCCATGTTGGAAGCTTCTTGCCATGTGGGCCTGGTTTGCTTAGGTCTGCGTGGATGTTTCTCAAACATTTCCCGGCACAGCTTGCTCTTTGTTCATGGTCACACGTCCTGACTGCCTTTGCTCAAACTGAGTACCTTATGTTATCTGACTTGCACTGTAAATGAAATTTTGTTGTTGACCAAGAAGCTTTTAGCTGATTAACTGGCTTCACACAGGGAATTTTCCCTTTAATGTTATTGTTCTCTTCAACCTTGTTTTAAATTTTATTTTAAATTATTTGGTGTAAACCCTTTGGGTAAGCCGTAAACACAAACTGTTCTCTCTTGTTAACTAGTTAATATTTATCCTTTGTGGGTCTGCCTAATGTCTTGGTTTTGACCTCACTTGCAGAAATTTATCTAAGAGCTCAGTTTCAGTTGTTTGTTGGTTTACATAATTTTTTTTTATTAATTTAAATTTTTTAAGGCCAATATTGTTAAAGTCTTATCATCTTGCATCACGTTTAAGGCCATTACAAGAGTAACTGTGTTATTCACCATTATGAATGCTCTTCAATTGTGTAAATTTAACATGGCAAATTAATTTGCAATTTTCCTATCTGTTTTTCTTAAACGGGACCAGTCATTACTTTGAAAAATAAATGTTTGTTGTCAAAAGGATAAATGATGTTAATTACAGGGGCCTAGTCCTTCCACGTCATTTCCCTGATCCTGATAACCTCCCAATTTCAATGGGAGAGATATGAGCACTACTTCATCTTCCATATTGTTAAACATCTCTTTTACTGAATACGTGCTAATAGCTCTTAAGATAAGCATTTCAGAGTCCACATTTACTAGACCTTTTGTTTTGAATGATCATTCCTGTCATATCCCTGAATACCAATCATTCCTCCTAAGACACCTTGTACGTGTAAAAACAGTCGACAAAAAATACACACTTACTGTGCTACAATAATGATATAGGCTGAAGCAATGAATTAAAATTTTACCAATACTGAGATTTGAAAACTGGTCTCCTGCTTATTAAGCATATGCATTAACTGCTGCGCCACAGCAGCACTGCAGCTGCACAGATTACCCTAATACTTCTCTCTCACCCCTCACCTTGCCCCTCCTCCCCCCTCACCGGCATAAATTCCAATTCATGCCTCTGCCCACTACTACTCCCCTTATGAACTCGCACCAGTATTGCACAGGGTCTCCAATACTGGAATAGGACCATAGCAATGGGCGAAAAGGGGTTAATCCTGCCTGAGCCTCAGGTGTAGTTTCAAATCCAGGCACTTGTTCAAATTTTAATTCATTGCTTCAGCCTACATCATTATCGTAGATAAAGGAGAGTCTCAACATACCTCAGAAACAACTGTCATCATTAACACATACATAAAAAAAAGTTTTGCATCACCCCAGTTCCCAGAACTACTAAAGATAGATACAGACTGTGGATATTTTATCACAGACACAGTCCCTTTGTCTGTTCAGAGATGTAACTAAATCCAAAGAAAGATGTAAACAACCATACATGAGCAGCACCTGTTAGATGGAGTGGGTCCGACAGACTATCAGTTCCAGTCATTCCACCAGAAAGGAGGTACATAGCTCATGTTGTCTGTAGTTCAACCATGCCTAGAGAGTCAATACCGCGGTTCGATCGCATCTGTATTGTTACTTTGTGCCAGGAAGGGCTCTCAACAAGGGAAGTGTCCAGGCATCTCGGAGTGAACCAAAGTGATGTTTTTCGGACATGGAGGAGATACAGAGAGACAGGAACTGCCTCGCTCAGGTCGCCCAAGGGCTATTACTGCAGTGGATAACCACTACCTACGCATTATGGCTCGGAGGAGCCCTAACAGCAACATCACCATGTTGAATAATGCTTTTTGAGCAGCCACTGGACATCATGTTACAACTCAAACTGTGCACAATAGGCTGCATGATGCGCAACTTCACTCCCAACGTCCATGGCGAGGTCCATCTTTGGAACCACAATACCATTCAGCGAGATACAGATATAACCAACAACAAGCCTAATGGACCGCTCAGGATTGGCATCACGTTCTCTTCACTGATGAGTGTTGCATATGCCTTCAACCAGACAATCGCCGGTGACATGTTTGGAGGCAACCCAGTCAGGCCAAATGCCTTAGACACACTGTCCATTAGTGCAACGTGGAGGTTCCCTACTGTTTTGGGGTGGCATTATGTGGAGCCGACATATGACGCTAGTGGTCATGCAGGCGCCATAATGGCTGTATCGTATGTGAATGCCATCCTTCGACCGATAGTGCAACCATATCAGCAGCACATTCTCGAGGCATTTGTCTTCATGGACAACAATTCATGCTCCCATTGTTCACATCTTGTGAATGACTTCCTCCAAGATAACGACATCGCTCAACTAGAGTGGCCAGCATGTTCTGTATACATGGACCCTATCGAACACACCTGCGATGGATTGAAAAGGACTGTTTATGGACGACGTGATCCACCAATCACTCAGAGATCTACGCCGAATCATCGTTGAGGAGTGGGACAATCTGGACCAACATTACCTTGATGAACTTGTGGATAGTATGCCACGATCAATACATGCATCCATCAATGCAAGAGGACGTGCTACTGGATATTAGAGGTACCAGGCTGTACAGCAATCTGGACCACCACCTCTGGTGGTCTCACTGCATGGTGGTAACACATGCAATGTGTGGTTTTCATGAGTAATAAAAAGGATGGAAATGATGTTTATGTTGGTCTCTATTCCAATTTTCTGTACAGGTTCCAGAAACGAGGTGATGCAATACTTTTTTTGATTTGTGTATATCAATACATCACCCACAAATCCTATGACTGTTCTTGATTTTTCTGAAGTCTTGCCCCTGTTGCCATACAATGTTGGAACTGCCTCTTTGCTGCCTTTACTTTTCCTAAAGCCAAACTGATTGTCATGTAGTACCTCCTCAATTTTTGTTTCTATTCTTCTGTATATTAATCTTGTAGGCAACTTGTATGCATCAGACGTTAAGCTGATTGTGTGACAGATCTTGCATTTATCTGCCTTTGCTGTCTTTGAGACTGTGTGTTTTATAAGTTTTTGTAGTTGTTTGTTACATTGTAGATTCTGCACATCACCTTGAATAGTCATTTGGTTGCCACTTCTTCCTATGATTTTAGAAACTATGAAGGGGTGTTATCATCCCTTCTGCCTTAGTTGATTGCAAATCTCCTACAGTTTTGTTAAATTCTGTCTAACTCTGGATTCCTTATGTTTCCTAATCAATTCCCATCAGGTAAGTTCTCCCTCTCAGTGAGGACTTCAGTGTACTCTTTCCACATACGTGCATTCTCCTCTCCATTTAACTATGGAATCTGCATTGCATGTTAATGCTGACACCATTATTTTAAATTCTATCAAAGGTTTTTTTTTTACATGCTAAATCTGTTCTTCCACAAACCACTCATTTTTTCATACTTTTCCAGCATCCATTCCGCTTTGGCTTCTGTAACATTGATGTAATAAAAATGATGATGTTTTATGTTATCTATCTAAAATACTTCATTCAAATATGTATAATTAATAGCCATCTGAATAACAGTGAATGAAAATAATGATAAGGTGGAAATATATATCGCAATCAAACTGTATTGCAGTCACTTCTATTGTTGGAACAATCAATGCAGTCAGCGAGGATAAAATGTTGCATCCATTTATCTTAGCCTATTTTCTCTCACAGTTGCTTAAGCCAAAAAATCACAGAATGCCATAAAACTAATAATAATAATTTCAACAGAAGAAGACATCACTTAACAACGGGTAAATTCACATCACTAGATAAAAATGAGAAATACATATACACTCATTTACCTTCATTTTAATGATTCTAAAAATGCATCTGGACAGTACTGAATGAATCGCTACATCCCTGAGCACTGTGCACCACTCTCATAAAAACATATTATGCATATAATATGTACTTTAATGTGAGCAGTCAGAATTGCATCCTGTACATACCAATGCAAATATCAGAAAAAAGTGAAGACAGAAGTCCAAAAACTCATACATTGGCAGTTGACAAATGATACACAAAATTTATTCAGTGATGTAATATTAAAAGTTCTAGTAGCTTCTGTGCTTCAAAGATTAATTACTGAATAAAACACGTCAATATTCAAGAAAAATAGTATATTACACTTCCCTGTACTTACTACGTATTTCAATCCCAAGTGACTTACATTGCTGTATTCCTGTTTTTCCCAAAACATTTTTCCACTTCTTTTCTTGATCAGTTTCAGAATTTCCTGTATTACCCAAGCTTGCACCACCACTACCTCCTTTATACCTGTATTTGTCCGTCTAGCTTCTTTTAGTAACGCTGATTTCTCTTCAACTGAACTGCCTACCGTGCTATTCATTATCGCAGTACCTACAGCCTTAGAGAATTTCAAATGCATCTCATCTTTCATCAGTGCTTCAGTATCCTACTTATTTCTACATTGATTGTTCCAGGCAAATCTATTAAGCGTCAGTTTACTCTCTATCATTACCAAATTGTAATTTGAATCTGTATCTACTCCTAGTACACCTTACAATCCAAGATCCGATTTCAGAATCTCTGTCTGACCATGAGGTAATCCAATTGGCATCTTCCCATCTCTCCAGGTCTTTTCCATGTATACATGCTCCTCTCATGTTTATTTAACAGTGTGTTTGCTATTACTGACTGAAATTTATTGCAAAATTCAATTAGTCTTTGCCCTGTCTCATTCCTACTATGAAGCCCATGTTCTGCCACAACTATGTCTTCTGTTGCTTCCCCTTCTACCACATTCCAGTCCCCCATTTACAGGAAACATTCCTCACACACAAAGAAAGAAAATACGTTATGTGGACATTTGTCCAGAAACGCTTACTTTCCATGTTAGAGCTCATTTTATTACTTCTCTTCAAATCACATTAATCATGGAATGGAAACACACAGCAACAGAACGTACCAGTGTGACTTCAAACACTTTGTTACAGGAAATGTTCAAAATGTCCTCCGTTAGCGAGGATACATGCATCCACCCTCCGTCGCATGGAATCCCTGTTGCAGCCCTGGAGAATGGCGTATTGTATCACAGCCGTCCACAATACGAGCACGAAGAGTCTCCACATTTGGTACCGGGGTTGTGTAGACAAGAGCTTTCAAATGCCCCCATAAATGACAGTCAAGAGGGTTGAGGTCAGGCGAGCGTGGAGGCCATGGAATTGGTCCGCCTCTAACAATCCATCGGTCACCGAATCTGTTGTTGAGAAGCGTACGAACACTTCGACTGAAATGTGCAGGAGCTCCATCGTCTAAGGTATTTGTTGTGAACATTCCAAAGAGACATGACTTAATTCCACAGTCCTGTGTAAATGAAGCTATCTCACAAACGAACTCTAAGTTAGCAAAGTTGTGTAAGCATTTTAAAAATACTTGTGTTGTAGATGTAAGCAGTTTTGGACGAGATTTATTTACAAGACACGGTATGCACCTGAACAGATCAGGAAAAAAAGCATTAGGTACCCTCTTAAAAACAAAAATATTGGAAGAAGTCCACAAATGTACCCCAAAGTTGGAACCAATCGCACTTGAATGGCTCCAACCATCAAGTCAGACTCGGTTTCAAACTCAAATGTTTCAGGAAATTGTTAGTAATGAACGTACTGTGTCTGTAGCTACCGATAATTTTTTAGGCAAAAGTTTAGATCTGTCTCTAATTCCAAAGAAATGACGATTTTTCACCAAAATGTGGGAGGACTTGGTAATAAAGTAAATGACATTACTGTTCTGTTAGAGGAACCACAAGGAATAAAAGATACTGATGTATTATGTTTTAGTGAACATCATGTGAAGGATATTGAAAGGTTGCAACTAAGTGGTTACTGTCAGGCAACGCATTACTCTAGAACCATCATGGAAAAAGGTGGCGTGGTAATTTATGTAAAAAACAACATATCTTACAATGCATTAGATTTAAAGAGCCATTGTATAGAGCAACAAATTGAAGTATGTGGTGTTGAGATTACTGTAAATGACTTCACGGCTGTAGTGTTAGCACTGTATAGATCTCCCTCAGGGAATTTGAATGTATTTCTTAAGCACTTAGATTCTTTATTATCCATACTGTACTCAAAGTCCAAGAACTTGATAATTACTGGTGACTTTAATGTTGATTTCCTAAATGAGAGCAATAGTAAAGCTGATTTAGTACATTTAATGGAGTCTTATAATCTGATGGCAATAGTAGATTTCCCAACTAGGATTACTGTTAACAGTAAAAATCTGATAGATAATATATTTATAGATAAGTCTACATGGAATGAGATCACTGTACATCCAATCACTGGCCTTTCTGATCATGGTGGTCAATTGCTTAGGCTCAATTACATCAGTGTGTGCAACAGTTCCGAGCATTCTTGGAAATCTTTTAGAATAATAAATGAACAGGACCTTAAAAAATTCAATGATAGCCTAAAAGAGATAGACTGGAGCCGAGTTTATAGGGAAACAGATGTAAACAAAAAGTACAATTCATTTTTAAATGAATTCATGTCTGTATTTGAGTCCATCTTTCCCAAAAAAGTAGTTAGAAATAGTCATATAGGCAATGCCAAGAAGTCTTGGATCACTACAGGGATAATAACATCTTGTAGAACAAAGAGGCTTTTATACAGTTCTCTCAGGACTTGTAATGATCCAAAGAAACGACAACACTACAAACTTTACTGTAGCATTCTCAAGAAGGTTATAAATAAATCTAAAAGTATGTGCATAAAATCAGAAATTGAAAGCTCAGAAAATAAAATTAAAACTATATGGAATGTAATAAAGAGGGAAACTGGCAGGACAACAGGGAACATGTCTCAGGTAGAGATTAATACAGGGGACAGTATCATAAAGAAACCTGAGTTGGTTGCAGAAATATTTAATAACCACTTTTTGAGAGCAGCAGAGAAGACAGGCTGTAATGGTTCTATGGAAGAATCATTGTCCCTCTTACAGAAAGCTATTAGCAACAGAATCCCACAGTTATCCTTACCTCCAGTTACTGTAAGCGAAGTCATAAGAGTAATTAGATCATTAAAAAATAAAAATTCTGCTGGTGTGGACAATATTTCTAGTAAAATACTGAAACACTGTTATAAATTTGTTAGTCCCGTCTTATGCAACATATTCAATGCATCCCTACAAGATGGGATTGTCCCTGACAGACTTAAGTTGGCTGTAGTGATTCCTCTCTTTAAAAAAGGGGATAAAAGCATTGTTACAAACTATCGCCCAATATCCCTATTAACTACCTTCTCGAAAATTCTAGAAAAACTCATGCACAGGAGGATTGTAGACCATCTCAACTTCCACAGTATCTTAAGCAAAAATCAGTTTGGGTTTCGTGCCGGTCTTTGTACTGAACAGGCAATATTCTCTTTCAGCAACCAAGTTTTGGAAGCCATTAACAAAAAAATGTCTCCAGTGGGTATTTTTTGTGATCTTACGAAAGCCTTTGACTGTGTAAACCACCAAATTCTTTGGAAAAAGGTAGAATACTATGGTTTAGGTGGTACTGTTGGCTTGTGGCTACAATCATATCTACAGAATCGGAAGCAGACTGTAATGCTAAATGGCTCTTCTGGAGAACCTGCCTCGTCTGAATGGGGCCCGATAACATGTGGTGTGCCTCAAGGCTCCGTTTTGGGCCCACTGCTTTTCCTCATCTTTATTAATGATCTTCCTCTTTGTTCTGAGACAAACAGCAAATTTACCCTGTTTGCCGATGATACCACAATTCTAATTGACGATTTGATTGATCATGATCTTGAAAAAACTACAAATACTGTTTTTAATGACATCTTAAATTGGTTCTCCTCAAATGGTCTCTCGCTCAATGCAGATAAAACTCATTATATGAGGTTCCATACATCACAAAGTAATCCCGATGAAATTAACATAAAATGTAGAGATCAACCAATACAGAAAGTTGAAGACACAAAATTCCTGGGTGCTTACATAGACAGTAAATGTAATTGGTCGGTTCACATTCTTCATCTATGTAAAAAACTTAGCTCGGCAACATTTGCATTACGGGTAATTTCTTCAGTGGCTGAAGTTGACACTATTAAGGTTGCCTACTTTGGCTACTTCCACTCATTGATGTCATATGCTATCATATTCTGGGGGAACCAACCACTTGCAAAAAAAGTTTTCACCATCCAAAAAAAAGCAATCAGAATAATGTGTGGGGTCCATCAAAGACACTCTTGCAGGCACTTGTTTCGGAAGATAGGTATCCTAACAACTGCCTCACAGTATATTTTTTCCTTGCTGACCTTTGTGTGCAAAAATTATTCCATCTACCAAGACAACAGTAAATTCCATGGTTATAACACCAGAAACAAAAACAATCTACATTTAGAAATGAAACGTCTCACTCTGGTACAAAAAGGAGTTTACTACTCCAGCATTAAGCTGTTCAATGCTCTACCACTACATATCAAATGTGTTCATACAGAACTGCCAAAATTTAAACAAGTTCTCAAAGATTACCTGACAGAGAAATCTTATTATACTGTGGATGAATACCTGAAAGAAAATGTATACCATCACTAAACTTATTGTGTCTAGAAGTAGTTCAATTGATTTTATTGTGCATTTGGGCATTAGCGCACTTTTTGTAACAACAGGTTGGCTGTACATGTATTTACTCTTGTAGGTCTAATATCTGATTTAACTTTGTGCTCTTATCTTTAACCTTTATTTGAAACTCCTTTTTCTGTCAAATGGTAGTTATGTTATCTAGCTGACATTGTATCTGTTACTTTATTTATAGTATGTCTTACTTAAACTATGTACAATTTTCCATTGAATTGCCCTTGTATTTATTGTAAGTTTAAATTGAAACCTGTACAATTTGACACGTTCCATATCCTTGTGATTGACTCACTAACTGGATCTACGGAACAAGAAATAAATAAATAAATAATAAATAAATAAATAAATGAACCACATGTTGTGTTGTACTTGTAAAGGCACATGTTCTAGCAGCACAGGTAGAGTATCCCGTATGAAATCATGATAATGTGCTCCTTTGAGCGTAGGTGGAAGAACATGGGGCCCAATCAAGACATCACCAACAATGCCTGCCCAAACGTTCAGAGAAAATCTGTGTTGATGACGTCATTGCACAATTGCGTGCGGATTCTCGTCAGCCCACACATGTTGATTGTGAAAATTTACAATTTGATCACATTGGAATGAAGCCTCATCCGTAAAGAGAACATTTGCACTGAAATGAGGATTGACACATTGTTGGATGAACCATTCGCAGAAGTGTACCCGTGGAGTCCAATCAACTGCTGATAGTGCCTGCACACGCTGTACATTGTACAGAAACAACTGGTTCTCCCGTAGCACTCTCCATACAGTGACGTGGTCAACGTTACCTTGTACAGCAGCAACTTCTCTGACGCTGACATTAGGGTTATCGTCAACTGCATGAAGAATTGCCTCATCCATTGCAAGTGTCCTTGTCGTTCTAGGTCTTCCCCAGTCGCGAGTCATAGGCTGGAATGTTCTGTGCTCCCTAAGACGCCGATCAATTGCTTCGAACGTCTTCTTGTCGGGACACCTTCATTCTGGAAATCTGTCTCAATACAAACGTATCGCGACACGGCTATTGCCCCGTGCTAATCCATACATCAAATGGGCATCTGGCAACTCCGCATTTGTAAACGTTGCACTGACTGCAAAACCACATTCGTGATGAACACTAACCCTTTTGATGCTACGTACTGATGTGCTTGATGCTAGTACTGTAGAGCAATGAGTCGCATGTCAACACAAGCACTGAAGTCAACATTACCTTCCTTCAACTGGGCCAACTGGCAGTGAATCGAGGAAGTACAGTACATACTGACAAAACTAAAATGAGTTCTAACATGGAAATTAAGCGTTTCCAGACACATGTCCACATAACATCTTTTCTTTATTTGCGTGTGAGGAATGTTTCCTGAAATTTTGGCTGTACCTTTTTGTAACACCCTGTATATTAAATTTTCACCTCCCTTCACATGCTTAGTTATCCATTCAGTCAGTATCCTCATACACTTTTTCCAATCTTTTCATTTCTGTTAGTGACATTGGTGTATATAGATGAATTATCAATGTTGGCATTGGTTTGCTCGAGTCTGCTGAAAACATACCTATCACTGAACTCTTTACAGTAACTCGCTCTCTGCCCTACCTTCCTATTTGTAACAAGCCCTGCTCCTGTTTTATCAGTTTCTGCTGCTGATGATATTATCCTATATTTTTCTGACCAGAAATCCTTATCTTCCATCCATTTCACTTCAATGAGCCAAACTTTATCTAGATTGAGCCTTTGCTTTCCCTTTTCACATTTTCTAGCTTCCCTACCAAGAACAATTTTCTGACATTCCATGATCCAACAGTAGTCTGTTACCTCCGGTTGCAATTCAAATCTTTCTCTCATGGTCCCCTCCCCCTTGGCGGAACCTTCCCATAGAACCAAATGGGGAATTAATCAGAAAACTGCCATCTGAGAAATCATCATGTCAGTTTCTCAATTATATTGAAGCGCATCCTGTGGATACAATTTGAGGGTCATTAATTCACTGGTTTCCATTGCCTTCTGCATCCTCATGTTGTTCATCATTGCTGATTCTTCGACCTGGGCAGTTTCCCACCCCTAGAGCAAGAGGTTGCCCTGAAACTAAGTCTCCTCCTCCATCCTCTTTGAGAAGGCCTTTGGTAGAACAAGGGCGACTTCTTATGCCAGATGTCTTCAGCCGCCATTGCTGATATTTATTCAAAGTTTAAGCAGCCACTGGATTCTAACCTGATTCCCAGGACAGGATTAAAACTGTTAATGGTATAGTTATCCCACCTTGTGATGTTTGCAGCTGATCGATCATCCAGTTGTAAGATCTACGCTTGTGTTCCATTCTACAGTGGTAGCACATACAGTAGGGACACCTGAAAAATATGTGAAAAAACAGTGACCCTGTATCATAGTTACTGTAGGCTCCTTTCAAGTATGAAGGTTATTCAGAAAGTAAGATCCAATTTATTATAAAACACAAACCATCACAGATCGTTTTCAAAAAACTGTTAATTAATTCCTCACATGGTTCTCTATTTTTCTACATCATTTCCACATATGTTTAAACACTTGTCATAATGTTCGAAAAGCTTCTGTATCCCAAAGTCACATATGTCTGCCGCTTATGAGAATAACCACATATTAACTGCTTCTTTCATCTCGCAATCTGTTGTGAAGCATTTGCCAACAAGAAACTCCTTCAGGTAGTGGAACAAGTGAAAATCTCTCAGTGGAAGTCTGGACTGTATGGTGGGTGGGCAATCTGTTCCCATTTCAAATATCTGATCAGATTTTGGGTGTTTATGGCAGAATGGGATGTGGCATTGTCATGTAATAACAAAACTCCAAATTTCGGAAGGCTATGTCACTTATTTTGTATTGCACTTCGAAGTTTAGTCAGGGCAGTGCAGTAAGTGACTGTGTATATTGACCCTTGCTACATGAACTAACTCTGCCAACATGACTCCACTTCGATCCCAATACACAGCTGCCATAAGCTTGCCGTGTTGAGCTTGTTAGCTTGGCCTTAACTTTGACTAGTGATGTTGTGTGATGCCATTACTTTGATTGTTGTCTAGACTCTGGAATCATGTGAGAAACTGTCTCATTCCCTGTTACAATGTTCTATAAAAATTGATCACCTTCCTTGTAATATCAGTCCAAAAAAATTCAAGAGCACAAGTCATTCTTCCCATTTCGCATTTTTTAGTAAGCAGGCTGGGAATCCAATGTGTGGACAATTTGTGAAACTGCTACTTTTTAGAAACAATTTTGTGTGAAGTTGTTCTATCCACTTTCAGAAATTCCAATTCTAAAGTTGAAATTGTGAATTGCCAGCCTACACGAATCTTTCCATCCACTGTTTTGGCCAAATCTTGTAAGATCACTGATTGTTGGTCTGATCCTGTTTCATCATGGGCATTTCCCTTTATGTCTTTGGAAGCTCTCACCCACTTATGCACTTTGCTGTCACTTGTAGTATTGGGGCCATACCACTCACTCATCTGTCGATGAATTTCCGCTGTTGCAATATTCTTTGCTGTCGAAAATTGAATCACTGACTGTATTTCACAGTTGGAGGACTAATCAACTGTATTAAACATTTTGAGCAGACACTGAAAACAGCGTACTCCGACAATACCAATGCAAATAGCTTCGTTTGAAAGGCAGGACATGCCAGAAGTTTGTGCACCTGTGTGTTTCAATGTTCATACAATGTTCAATTAGCTGTGGCAATTTACTTTCTAAATAAAGCTCATATCTCGTCTCTAAACTAAATGACTGTCACAGGACACTATGCATTCTCCCCCCTGCCCCACCCTCCCTTCATACTACACCTAGCAACCTACGATCCTGTCAATTTCCACAATGTCCCTGCACACTTCCACACACAGCACTTCACCCAAGCCTACCCTGCTATCTCCCCCCCCCCCTCCCTCCCTCCCTCTTACCACCCCCACAACTCTTCTGCCTCCTATCCACCCCAACCGTGATCCCTATTCACTGCAGCCAGACCTCAGCACCTAAAGATGAGTGGACACGTGTGTGTGAGCTGCGCAGTTATTTGTTTGAATATGTCTGTTTTTTTCTTCCTAAAACTTAAGAATGACTTTATTTTTTAATGTGCCCGTCTGCTTTTAGACGCTTCCTCTATGTGGTGTGTAGCAGTCAATCCTAATTTGTTTAATGCACTAACATTATAATGTTTTCTGTTGCATGCTCCTATGCACCACACATCTGTCAGCTATACGTGAGTGGTTGTCTTTCCTTTATTTTACATACAGTAAGACCACTATAGTCTGGCAAATCTGGTAGTCCAGCATTCATCAGAAATTTTCCTCCAACTTTAGCTTGGCTTGGTCGGTAGTCCAGTCGGTGCCTTTCAAAAACATCACAATTCAGCATGGTGCCTCGCCAGTAACAATTGTCTGTCTCACTGAGAGATTATATTCTTGCCACAATAATCTGATTACATTGTTAGGTTTGTGCTATGGTCAACGACTCTTCATCTGCTAGATCTGGTTTTACAGTATTTACATTTCCCCCACTGCTGTGCAGTTTTACTTAAAGGGTATTTAAGAAAGTCACTATACAGTATCAACAATCAGCTACTTGTACACTGTCAAATAGAGAACAACACAGTAAACAGTTTGTAGGTACAGTAAAATGTTTTCCAAACAGAGCCTTAAAAACAATATCGCAAACATGCGATGTTGACAATCCACCAAAAACTGAATGTCATAAGAAGATTGGAAAAAGATGAGAATTGAACAATAATAATAGTGAATTAAATATCACATCTTCAACTATATCAGATATCAAAAAATAAAAACAGTTGCAAAGAAAAATGTGTGTGTCAATCTGCTTCAGTTAAAAGTCTAGATGTTGGGCAAACTCTAAAAAAATCTAATTTAGAAACTGCAGATGAAGTTTTGTACAAGTGGTTTAGTGCCAAGAGATCAGAGACATAGCCAATAATGGGGGATATGTTGATGGAAAAGGCTATATTTTTTCACAAGGAATCAGATCTGCCCACAGATTAAGTTATTTCATTCTTGAAAGAGTGGCTTCATAATTACAACACCCATCATGGCATTCATAAAGTATACATTTCTGGTGAAATTAAATCTGCTGATGAGGCTGCTTGTGAGTGAGTACAAAGCAATGTCTCAAAAGCTAGTTGATAAGCATAAGGTGTCCGTATACAACATTTAAACGCTGATGAGACTGGCCCACAATGGTGATGTTTGCCAAATCCTACCCTATCAAGGGCTGAGGAGTCCGGGACAAAGCGTTCTAGAAAGAAAGGAGATAATAATTGTCTTAGAGTTTGGAAACACTAGGCAAACATAAACTGCCTTTGTCATTAAGGAAATCAAAATCCTAGTCCTCTAAAAAATGTGACATATATGCTGGTTATTTACGGTGCACAACATAATGCATGGGTGAAAGCCGAATCATTCAAAGACCGGTTCTTGTACCATTTTATTCTAATTGCCAAGGAAAATTTCAAAAATTAGGACTAACGACAAATTATAAGGTGTTCTCATCTTAGACCATTTCTGAAGTCCTAAAGATTGCCTAAAGTACTAGAGTTCGTGGCAGGTAACATTTATTCACAGGTCTTCCAGAAAACTTTGCATCATTAATTCAGCCCATCGAGCAAGGGGTCATACAAAATTCCAAGTGATGGTACTGAGGAATGTTTGTGCAAAAGGTACTAAGCTCAGACGACAGCGTCAAACTGTTCCAATACAATTTTAACTATAAAGACGCCATTTTCAGGGCTGCAATTGCTTGAACCTCTGTGGCACATGAGCTGGAGAGAACTATGGCCTAAACTGGTTGAAGAAGGCAAGTTGGAAAGCGATGTAAATGATAATAAGTTGACAGCTCATAGTTCTGAAATTGTACGTGTGATAAACTCTGCACCCACTAGCGAATTAAGTGCATTTTAAGCGGAAGACATACAGACAAAAAATGCATTTTAAGCACAGGCGTACAGACAGTGATTCCAAGTAAACTGCAGCAAATTCTTGGTAACAGTTTTTATTAATAGCCTGTTCTTGATCATACAAAAAATTACTTATTAGAGCAGTGCTGCAGTTGACATCTAATTCAGTTTTGTTTTTACAAAACACTAATAGTCCTTTAATTTTTTTATACTGTAGCCCTTCCTTTTGTACTTAACAAATGATAGTTTAGTATGTTAAAACTAAAGGTTTTGCTTATAATCCTGTTTTTAAACCAGGTTCCTGAAAGTGACCTTTACAATCCGGCATATTTGATAATCTGGGATTGACAGATTTCTGAGCATGCCGGATTATCAGAGTCCTACTGTATTACTTCATATTTCTCTATAATTGCGTATTCTTCACTAAAAGAACAGAGTTCCAGTCACGGTAGGCACATGTAAGTTTCCACTCTCCCTCTCACCTACATTTCTATGTATCTTAGCAGTCATAAATTTAATTAAAAGCAATCATAAATTATAAATTGATGAGTGGGAAGATGATGAGCTTACATACAAGTAAAAATAATGTAAATTCCTGGATGAAACAACATATAAAATAAAAGAAAGGTAACCATTCATCCACAGAGGATCAATGCATGCAGCACAGAAACACATACGAGAAACACCATTCTCTTTTGAGCACTAGCTCTTTTTCTAGCAGTGTTGCACATAGTCACACACCCAACCACGCAGGCAGCAAAACACGCACTCCCATGGCCATGACTAGATAGGTAAAGAAGAGAACGGTTGTGACTGTGTACCAAGTTCCAGTCCCACATCCATGTTTTGATTTTAACACATTGCCATTTCATAGATGGTGTGCACAGAGTTTATATTTGATAATTAAGAAGGAGTAAAGTACATAAATAGTCACTGCTTATTAGACAAGAATTTCAACCCTAGAAAGCTTTGCTCTATATTCACTCTCTTCATTTCTTTTACATCACTGTTTCATTTAGGTTAGTGCCATTGCCAAAATTTCATCATGAAGATGAAACCTTGTATAGGACAATTACTGTTTCTCAACATGTGGTTCTTAATCTGTCACTCGAAATGCATAAACCTAAACACGACTTCCTCAGTACCTTCTTATTACCATCTTTTCCTCTGAATTCTCTAATTAATATTCTACCTTTGGTCACACTTCTGTGTCTCAACTATTGCTGATACTTATTTCAACTTTACTATTAGCTAATATTTAATATCTCTCTATTCCAGTCAAGATTCTTCCTCCCTCCACCTCCAAAGTTATCTATTCTACCCATACTAAATGCTACTAAAAACGCATCCATGCACTCATGGAAATCCCCAAAAAATGTTTTTTCCTTCTTCTGATTCTTCTTCTTCTTCTAATAATAATAATAATAATAATAATAATAATAATAATAATAATAGTAATAATAACAATAACAATAAAGAATAGGCCTCCGGTATGTTCTGCCAGTCATAAAACGCGACGAAAAGAACAAACCACTAATAGGGCTAACCCTCCTTTTCGTGTGATTAGTTAGTTCAGGACAGAACTAAAGAAGCCTCGGACAAGTGCCGTCATGGTCGGGGACGACGTTTGAACCCTATGCCCGCCCACAATGGTAACAACACTGCTAGCCAACTGGAAAATGATTTAAATCCAAATAGGGGTGTTTTGCAAGATATGCATCCTGCAACCACCCTAGAAGGAAAACAAAGACAGAGGATGAGATGGTCAGATGAAGTTAATCGACACCTCACGTTCTGTTATTACCAAGCAACAAACCTAGGAACCAACACAACTGGATACAGGTCACAAGTATACACAACATTTATTATCAGAAACCCAGAATTAAAATTTTTAACAGAACGACGACTAGCTGATCAGATCCGTGTAATAATAAGAAATAACAGGATACCCCAGTCAGAATTAGAAAACATCAAACAACAAGTACAACAAATACTGGAACAAAATAATGTGCAATCAGGATAAGAAGAAAATACAGTAATGGCCTCAAACATCCCAGAGCAAACAAACAAACAACACGCATCAATTAAACAATCAGAGGAAAATGAAATCTTAAGACAGCCACCAGAACAAGCACAAATAGAACACGAAGTGACACACATGTTAGATATAGAAGAAAAATTTCAGCTGACATATATAGAATACAAAGAACAAATACAAACATTAGACCATTCTTGCATAGACCGCCAAATAACCCACAAGTCGAAACAACAATAAAAACTATCAACACAATCATACACAACAAAATAAATGAAAACACAACTATGGAAGAGTTACAACTACCAGTTTATATAGGAGCACTCACTACACTAAATATACACACTAGGCAGAGATCAGAACCAACCAACACACAGAAGAAACCCACAAAACCAGCATGGCAACACAGGCTACAGATCAGAATAGAAAAACTGAGAAAAGACATCGGACAGCTAACACAACTTATAAGAAATGAAATGTCAGAAAAAGAAAATGAAAAAGGTTAGGTAAAATCTCACAACAAGAAGTGATAGAGCAATTAGATGAAAAGAAGCAGAAATTACAAGCAGTGGCCAAACGACTTAGAAGATACAAAAAAAGTGAAAATAGAACGAAACAAAACCAAACATTCAACACAAACCAAAAGAAATTTTACCAGACAATAGATAACACACACGTTAAAATAGACAATCCACCAAACATAACAGACATGGAACACTTCTGGAGCAACATATGGTCAAAACCCGGTACAACATAACAGGAATGCACAGTGGATACAAGCAGAAACAGACACATACATGATGATACCACAAATGCCTGAAGTGATAATTTTGCAACATGAAGTCACTCAAGCAATTAATTCTACTCACAATTGGAAAGCCCCTGCAAAAGATAAAATAGCAAATTTCTGGCTAAAGAAGTTCACCTCAACACATTCACATCTAACTAAATTATTTAACAGTTACATTGCAGACCCATACACATTCCCTGATACACTTACACATGGAATAACTTATCTGAAACCTAAAGATCAAGCAGACACAGCAAACCCAGCTAAATATTGGCCCATAACATGCCTACCAACAATATACAAAATATTAACTTCAGTCATTACACACAAATTAATGACACACACAACACAGAACAAAATTATAAATGAAGAACAAAAAGACTGTTGCAAAGGAGCACGAGGATGTAAAGAGCAAGTGATAATAGATGCAGAGGTGACATATCAAGCTAAAACTAAACAAAGGTCGCTACACTATGCATACATTGATTACCAAAAAGCTTTTGATAGTGTACCCCACTCATGGTTACTACAAATATTGGAAATATACAAAGTAGATCCTAAATTGATACAGTTCCTAAACATAGTAATGAAAAATTGGAAAACCACACTTAATATCCAAACAAATTCAAATAATATCACATCACAGCCAATACAGATTAAGCGTGGAATATACCAAGGAGACTCATTAAGTCCTTTCTTGTTCTGCCTTGCTCTGAACCCACTATCCAACATGCTAAATAATACAAATTATGGATACAATATTACTGGAACATACCCACACAAAATCACACATTTGCTATACATGGATGATCTAAAACTACTGGCAGCAACAAATCAACAACTCAACCAATTACTAAAGATAACAGAAGTATTCAGCAATGATATAAATATGGCTTTTGGAACAGACAAATGTAAGAAAAATAGCATAGTCAAGGGAAAACACACTAAACAGGAAGATTACACATTGGATAACCACAGCAACTGCAAACAAGTGATGGAAAAAACAGATGCCTATAAATATCTAGGATACAGACAAAAAATAGGAATAGATAATACACATATTAAAGAAGAACTAAAAGAAAAATATAGACAAAGACTAACAAAAGTACTGAAAACAGAATTGACAGCAAGAAACAAGACAAAAGCTATAAATACTTATGCTATACCAATATTGACCTACTCATTTGGAGTAGTGAAATGGAGTAACACAGACCTAGAAGCACTGAATACACTTACACGATCACAATGCCACAAATATAGAATACATCACATATATTCAGCAACTGAAAGATTCACATTAAGCAGAAAGGAAGGAGGAAGGGGATTTATCGACATAAAAAACCTACATTATGGACAGGTAGACAATTTAAGAAAATTCTTTCTAGAACGAGCAGAAACTAGCAAAATACACAAAGCAATCACTCATATAAATACATCGGCTACACCACTGCAATTTCATAACCACTTCTACAACCCTTTAGATCACATAACATCAACAGATATGACAAAAGTAAATTGGAAAAAGAAAACACTACATGGCAAGCACCAGTATCATCTAACACAGCCACACATCGATCAAGACGCATCAGACACGTGGCTAAGAAAAGGCAATATATACAGTGAGACGTAAAGATTCATGATTGCAATACAGGATCAAACAATAAACACCAGATATTACAGCAAGCATATTATTAAAGATCCCAATACCACAACAGATAAATGCAGACTTTGCAAACAACAAATAGAAACAGTAGATCACATCACAAGCGTGTGTACAATACTAGCAAATACAGAATATCCCAGAAGACATGACACTGTAGCAAAAATAATACATCAACAGCTTGCCCTACAACATAAACTTATAAAACAACACGTTCCCACATACAAGTATGCATCACAAAATGTACTGGAGAAAGATGAATACAAATTATACTGGAACAGAACCATTATAACAGATAAAACAACACCACATAACAAACCTGACCTCATACTCACGAATAAAGAGAAGAAATTAACACAACTAATCGAAATATCCATACCCAACACAACAAATATACAAAAGAAAACAGGAGAAAAAATTGAAAAATGCATCCAACTGGCTGAGGAAGTCAAGGACATGTGGCATCAGGATAAAGTTGACATTATACCAATTATACTATAATAATAATAATAATAATAATAATAATAATAATAACAATCATAATAATTACTACTACTACTGCTACTGAATTACTACTATTTTATTTTGTCTTGATACATCTGGCCAACAGTCAAGGCCAAGGCAACAGCCTTGCCACAGTGGTCACACCAGTTCCTATCAGATCACCAAAGTTAAGCATTGTTGGGCTGGGCTAGCACTTGAAATATCTACAAAAATAATAACAACAATAATAATACCATAACTAGTAATAAGTAAAATTCCATAAAATAACTTTTTTATACTAATTATTCTCTGTAAATAACTAGATCGTACAATCAATGCTTCTTTCAAATTCACTCTGCCATACGTACAAATGTAGCGTACAAAGGCTCAGAAAAGCTAAACTGCTAAACTACAACAATAAACGGTGCAAGAAACAACTTACAAACTCTGACTGACAGACTCTCAAAAAAAAAAAAAAAAAAAAAAAAGCACCAAACGAAATAATTACCTGGACAGTACAGTAACAGAAAAATAAACGTTAAAAAAAAAAAGATGGGTGACCATCCAGTCTGCCAAGCGCTGTTGGCAAACAGGGTGCCCTCAGCCCTTGTGAGGCGAACTGAGGAGCTACTTGAGTGAGAAGTAGCGGCTCAGTCTTGTAAACCGACATACGGCCAGGAGAACAGTATAGTGACCACATGCCCCTCCGTATCTGCATCCAGTGATGCCTGTGAGCTGAGAATGACAAGGCAGCCTGTCAGTATCGTTGTGCCTTCATGGAATGTTCGGGTTAAGTTTAGTTTAGTTTACATTTTTTTTTTTATAGGTCTGTACTCGTCTGTACTCATCTGACCAGAAGTCCTGTTCCTATTTCCACTACATATAATGTCAGACTATAAATCTGTTTTTAAAATCTTGAGTCTAACTGCCCAACAGAGGGGAGCTAACAGTCCATGCTCTAACCCACAGAACACAGGATTTGTTTTTCCTGATGATAACGTCCACATGAGTGGTCTCCAGCCTCACATCCAAATGGAGGACTATTTTACCTCTGGAATAGAGAGGAGCTGATTTTCATTAACTCTAACAGAAGGGCCAAATGTTCCTCGGAAATATAAGAACTGTAGTTTCCCTTCACTTTCAGCCAAATGGCTGCAGTACTGCCATAGCAAGGCCATGTTAGTTGATGTTACAAGGCCACATTAGTCAATCATCCAGACGGTTGCAACTGCAACTGAAAAGGCTGCTGCCCCTTTTCTAGATCCATGTGTTGGTCTGGATTCTACACAGATACTCCTACATTGTGACTGCAGCTGTGTTATTGAGGTACATGAGCCACTCTACTGCAACAAGGTCCACAGTACATATAAATGAGGTATATGAATTAAGTTTGTAATAAAAAGGAGAGAAGCTAAAAGATAGTATTTATGCAAGCGTGGCATAGTAGCAATTCAAGTCATTTCTCTTTCCTGTCATTCAACCTGATATCTACTATCTAGACCTATAAGAAGGGCAAAATAAAACTAGTATGGAAAATATTTTCTGCCTCTTAACACAGGCCACCCAACGTAAATCATCTGCACCTGGGGCATATATGATGTAAATTGATCTTTCTGTCTTGAGGTGCATCAAATACTTTCAAGGCCAGTTCTGTTTTGCCCATCCTGTACAAACCACTGTGAAGTGCATGGAGGAGGTAGCTCTCAATTTATCACAATTTTGGCTCCTTTCCTTTCCATGGGGCCTGGAAATAATAACAGCTTAAACGCATCTGTGCATGCTATAATTAGTGTAATGTTGTCTTTGTGTCCCTACAGTCCCAACTGATTTTCCATCATACCCATGTAGGTGCTTATCTCACAGTGATGTAGTCACCGATTCGATTTCCTCCTTCCTTGTTTCCCGTAGGTGATTGGTGCATCGCTGCCATTAAATTATCAATCTTTTTAATGCTCTGTAAATTTGTTTGTTTATATTGGCAACTATTGACATAAGGTTGTTATTCAATATTTTGCACACCTTTGATGTATCACGAACAGAGGAAATAATACAGTGATAATTTCATTTACCAATGCAAGAAATATAATATGTTGAGTACCCCCTTTAGTCATGATACTTATGAGGAGAACACAGCTTTGTGTCATAACCAGATTGCCCAGAAACTTTGCTCTGTGGAAGAAGGAGAAAAATAATTGAACATGTGTCTCAACTTATCTGTAGATATTCAACCATTTCTGAGAAAATGATAGTCAAAGTTTCCCAGGTGACTTATGTGCCTTTTAGCGAGTAAAAGTCCAACCGAAGTTGTGACACAGTGGCTAGTATTTATTTATTTATTTATTGTTCCGTGGGACCACATTTAGGAGAAGTCTCCATGGTCATGGAACGAGTCAATACATGAAATTATAACACGATTGTAGAAACAGATAAAATGAAATACAAGAAACGTATTCAGGTGACAATTCATAAGTTTAAATAAAGAAAATCAAGAATGTAACACTGGAATTTGCTTAATTTTTTATCTCTTCCAGGAGCTCCTCGACAGAATAGAAGGAGTGAGCCATGAGGAAACTCTTCAGTTTAGACTTAAAAGTGTTTGGGCTACTGCTAAGATTTTTGAGTTCTTGTGGTAGCTTATTGAAAATGGATGCAGCAGAATACTGCACTCCTTTCTGCACAAGAGTCAAGGAAGTGCATTCCACATGCAGATTTGATTTCTGCCTAGTATCAACTGAGTGAAAGCTGCTAACTCTTGGGAATAAGCTAATATTGCTAACAACAAACGACATTAAAGAAAATACATACTGTGAGGGCAATGTCAAAACTCCCAGACTATTGAATAGGGGTCGACAAGAGGTTTTCGAACTTACACCATACATAGCTCGAACAGCCCGTTTTTGAGCCAAAAATACCCTTTTTGAATCAGAAGAATTACCCCAAAAAATAATACCATATGACATAAGCGTATGAAAATATGCGAAGTATGCTACTTTTCGTGTTGAAATGTCACTTATTTCAGATACTGTTCTAATGGTAAATAAAGCGGCATTTAGTTTCTGAACAAGATCCTGAACATGGGCTTTCCACAACAGCTTACTATCTATCCGTACGCCTAGGAACTTGAACTGTTCCGTCTCGCTTGTAACATGCCCATTCTGTCTGATTAAAATGTCAGTTCTTGTTGAATTGTGGGTTAGAAACTGTAAAAACTGAGTCTTATTGTGATTTAGCATCAAATTATTTTCCGCAAGCCACGAACTTACATCATGAACTACATTATTTGATAATGTTTCAATATTACACACAAGATCCTTCACTACCAAGGTGGTGTCATCAGCAAACAGAAATATTTTTGAATCAGCTGTAATACTAGAAGGCATATCATTTACATAAATAAGGAACAGCAGTGGCCCCAGCACTGACCCTTGGGGAACGCCCCATTTAACAGTGCCCCATTGGGACTGAACATCATTACCACTCTCAATATTGCGGAGGATTACCTTCTGCTTTCTGTTCTTAAAGTAGGAGGCGAACCAATTGTAAGCTACTCCTCTTACTCCATAATGTTCCAACTTCTGCAGTAATATTTTGTGGTCAACACAGTCAAAAGCCTTCGTCAAATCAAAGAAAACACCTAACGTTCGCAACCTTTTATTTAATCCGTCCAAAACCTCACAGAGAAAAGAGACTATAGCATTTTCAGTTGTTAAGCCATTTCTAAAACCAAACTGTACATTTGACAGCAAATTATGTGAATTTAAATGCTGCAGTAACCTTGTATATACAACCCTCTCGATAACTTTAGCAAACACCGATGGCATAGAAATAGGTCTATAATTGTCAACATTATCCCTGTCTCCCTTTTTATAAATTGGCTTCACTAACGAGTACTTTAATCGGTCAGGAAACCGACCACTCCTAAAGGAAAAGTTACAGATATGGCTAAGTACTGAGCTAACATACGTGGAACAATACTTCAGTATTCTGCTAGATACCCCGTCATATCCATGAGAGTTCTTGGTCTTTAGTGATTTAATTATTAACTCAATCTCCCTCTTGTCAGTATCATGGAGGAGCATTTCAGGTAACAGTCTCGGAACACTTTTTTCTAAGAGCGCTATATGATTCCCTGTTGGGACTAGGTTTCTATTTAGTTCACCTGCTATATTCAGAAAGTGATTATTAAGTACTGTACATATATGCGACTTATCAGTAACACGGACATCCCCACTACGCACTGATTCTATATTCTCGACCTGTCTCTGCAGACCAGCCACTTCCTTTACGACTGACCATATGGTTTTAATTTTATCCTGAGACTTAGCTATTCTATCTGCATACCACATACTTTTTGTCTTCCTAATAACTTTTTTAAGCACCTTACAATACTGTTTGTAATGGGCTGCTGCATTTAGATTTTGACTGTCACATCTTTACACTTTTGTGGCCTGTGTTTGAAATCAGATTATTATTTTTATTTTTCATGTATCTGTACGTGTCTGTATAAGATTTATACGTATACTTTTTCCAATGTATATTGAAATAACGTTGTCCTTACAGAAGAAGAAGTAGGAAATAAAAGGATAGAAAAATTATTTGAAATTGTTTTCAGTAAAACTCGTGTAGAGTATCTTCATTCATAATCAACTGCAAGTGCCAGTTTTCACAAATCATCTACAATCTTAACAATGTTTCTTTCCTGGCTGGGATTCATAGAAAGAATTGCTACCATTGAAAACCTGTCTTCAGGCAATGCTCATGGTGCTCGGAATTTCTTGTTTCCTAATGTTTCTACGATCAGTATTATCCAAGGGAATAGGCCAAAACTTCCCGATGAATCAATGTAAGAATTATAATAATTAAGAATAGATATAGGAATGAAATATAAGAATATGAGAATTTAAAAAGATTGTAGCCCCTAAAAATGCCACAGACACATATATTATGTAATAAATGTGTGACACTTACTGTGAAACCCAGTTGTAATTTAATAATTAAAATAATGCTCTTGTAACCCCTATCTTGATAAGAAACAGTCATGCAGTAATCTTCTACAGACATAGATGGATAAATGAAAATAATAATCATAATAATAATAATAATAATAATAATAATAATAATAATAATCAGGTTTTGAACACACAACGCAAAAAGTCAGCAATGCTAGGAACTACACCACCAATTGGGCTGAGCTTATCGCACACTAAAAGGCATCTAAATTACAACAAACACTTTGACAGTCATTTTCTTAGAAACGGTCTAGTATCTATGGACAGCTGAGCCATATGTTCATTTATTTTGGCTCCTCTTCCACTGAGCAAAGTTTCTGGGAAGTCAGGTTACAGCACTTTCCGTGTTCTCCTCGTTAGTAGGAATGTATTATGTTTGTCATTCAAGTTACATGTATTGCAGATAAGGACACCCTCTGAGATTGGCTTTAAATGTCTACATTACTTAGTGGACATATGAACATAAAAAGATTTTGTTTACTGCCTTGGGATTTCTTTGATTCCTTTTAACGTCAGTATTCATGCTTCTTGGTCCGCCTGATCATTTTAAATTTTTCTCACATTTTGCCCTTAGCTGAAGAAAAATTTATACAGATATCTGAGACTGTGCTGTTCCCTACACTCCAGGTGGAATACGTACAGTTTGCAACAAGTTGTATACATTAATAGTCTTTGCTTGGATTGTTACAAAAAAGCAAATACTGAAAATACTACACAAAATAAGCTTGAAGTCTTTCTTAAGGACTGAATTTAGCACAGAAATTATGATTACTGGAGAGAAAAATCTTTTAGCCTACGGATCTCTCTTCAAGCAGCAATGTGTTCGTGTGTTGCATTTTGCCTGTCAATAAGTTTCCAATTTGGCAAAAAAAATCTGTACATACAAGTGTAATAAAAGTTTTAATTATTGAAGGAATAATGCTCTGAAATATTATGTAAACATTACTACAATTCAGCAGAGAAATAAGTATTGTCCTCACCTTGTGGTAAAAATTCTTTACGTTTAATACTGCAGGAGTGTACTCCTAATCTGCTGCAACATCCATAAATTACTCTGGTTTCTCTCTGTATTTTTTGATTTACATAAAACACAAATTGAACCTGATATACCAAGTGGATGAAAACTGGTAGCACAAGTACTCTAACAAAATGCTAGTGACAATGAATGAAGAAAAATCAAGGTTTAATAGTGAAGACGTTCAGCTAGGAAAGGAAGGAAGCCGCAGTGTCCAATTTAAGGGATGATCCCAGTATTTACTAACACTGCTTCACAGCAACCACAAAAGTGCTGAATTGGGATGGCTTCATGAAGGAACTGTAACCTCTAATTCTTGAACATAAGTCCAGAATATTAACTGCTGCCCCACCTAACTTGTTTGAAAATAAAAGTGAAAATATACCTCTGAAAAATGCTGATAATAGTACTGTTTTGAAAACATGTATTTGAGAAGATCAATTCTGAATATAGGTCATTTCATTACAGCCATCACTGTTTCATTTTATGGGCATTTTTCAAAAATATTTTATAACTTGACTAAAAATGTAGCAATTTATACTGCCACAGTGACTCAATATTGGCATGAGAATATTCCACAAAAAAATTAGAAAGATTTGTATGTTTGTCAAATGAATTATTTTTATTGCATAGTTTTAAAATATAACTTAGAACAAAAATATATTTATTTCATGACATTCAGGAATGACAGAATGTATAACATTCAGTATAGTCCAAATATCTTAAGAAAACAAAATAAATAGTACAATGTATGAAAACCATTAACAACAGATATTGCAGAATGACTGAAGCAGCACTTCCCTGTGTTGCCATTAAATGCATTATCAAGAGTTGTTTCATCTTTGGTACCACAAAACAACAGTTTACAGTACAGAAGACACACACATTAATGCCCACATTTACGAAGAGCAAAGCTTAAATCAAGAACTCAACTACACCTTATTATCACTGTGCAAGTTCTGGTAATAACTTCATTACCACTTCATCTTGTACACCCAAGTTTTCCAGTCTAGCCCTAATTTGCACCTTTTGACAGTTAAGCAATCGATACAACACAATGTTCAGTAATTATGGCACCTAATGGAATACTGAAGAATGTATGAAATCAGATCTTGTAGTCTCAGAGCTCAATCATAGTTCACAATTTAGCAGTAACCAAAATTAAATGAAATTCTTATTTTCTGTTAACTGTGTAATATGAACGGGTTGAAAGCAACTACATATGCTCTTGTCCAAAACAACCAACCCACACAGCAGAGATACCTATTAACATACAAGTACAGTCCGCCCCAATAGCTGAGTGGTCAGTGTGACGGAGTGTCATCCTACAGACCCGGGTTCGATTCCCGGCTGGGTCGGGATTTTCTCCGCTCAGGAACTGGGTGTTGTGCTGTCTTCATCATTATTTCATCCCCATCCAGCTTGCAGGTCACCCAATGTGGCGTCAAATGTAATAAGACCTGCCCAAGGCGGCCAGACCTGCCCCACAAGGGGCCTCCCGGCCAATGACACCAAATGCTCATTTCATTTCATACAAGTACATATTTTTCACACACTTCAAAAATAAATTGGTTACCATAAATGTAAAGTACAGCCATGTGCTTAAGCGTGTTGGGATGTGCTTTGAGCATTGGACTGAACTTGATATTCTGCAAGATTTTTCTCTCTGATTTTTCTCTCCTTTCCTCTCACATACCAAACATTTCTCTCCTAATGAAGAATCATTATTGCCCTGTTTATACCCATAATAGCTCTAAATAAGTACTGCTGTTCCAGTAATTCACTAAAAAAGTTCCTTTACCTTCGTATATGGCGCTTATGGATTCGCATGAAACATGGATCCTTCCACCTGGTACCTAACATGTACGAAACAAGCGAAATACCCTCTGACTTCATGAAGAATGTAATAATTCCAATTCCAATGAAAGAAGAAGCTGACAGGCATGAATGTTACCAACCTCTCAATTTAATTAAGTCATGGTTTCAAAATACTGACACCAATTATCTACAAAAGACTGGAAAACTGTTAGAACAATGACCATCAGAGAAGGTAAGTTACAGTACTGCAGAAATGTAGGAACACAAGAGGAAAATTGGCCCAACAGCTCCTCTTATAGAATAGGTTAAGGAGAGAGAAATCTACATTTATAGCACTTTTAGACTTGGAGAAAGATTTTGACAATGCTGACTGGAATATACTCACTGAAATTCTGGAGATAGTGGGGGTAAAATGGAGGAACTGAAAAATTATATATAGCTTCTAAGAAACCAGAAGGCAGTTATAAGAGTTGAAGGGCATGAACAGGAAGCAGTTGTTGAGAAAGGAGTCGACGCAAATGTAGCCTACCCCAATGTTGTTCAATCTCTACATTGAGCAAGCAGTAAGGTAATCAAAGAAAAATTTGGACAAGGCATTAAAGTTCAGGGGGAAAAACAGAAAAAAACCACCACTGCGGTTTGTCGATGTCATCGTAATTCTGTAATAGGCTGTCAGTGACACACACAGATAACTGTTGAATTTGTGGCTGTCAGAGACAGCAAAGGACTTGGAAGAGTAGTTTAATGGAATGGACAGTGTCCTGAAATGAGAATGTAAGATAAACATCAACAATAGCAAAACAAGAGTAATAGAGTGTAGTCAAATTATAACAGGCCAAAACAAGGGTAATGGAATGTGGACGAATTACATTAATGCTGAGGGAATGAGACACTGAAAGTGAGTTTTGCTATTTGGTAGTAAGTTAACTAATGATGGCCAAAGCAGAGGGGATATCAAATGTAGAGTGGCAAAGGCACAAAAAGCATTTCTGAAAATACTTGTCTGGAGTGTAGCCTTGTATGGAAGGGAACATGGATGATAAGCAGCCCAGACAAGACGAAAATATAATCTTTTAAAATGTGGTGCTATAGACGAATGCTGAGGATCAAATGGGTAGATAGTTTAACTAAATGAGGAGGTACTGAGTAAAATTGGGAAGAGAAGAAATCCATGGCACAACTTGTCTAAAAAAACAGAGTGGTTGATAGAACACATTCTGAGACATTAAGCCATTATCAATTTACAATCAGAAGGAAGTATGGAGGGTAAAAACTGTGGTGGGGCACACTGTTCTCTCTCCCCCCCCCCCCCTTTCCTCTTGTAATTAAGAGGCAAATGGGTTTAGAATTTTCACACAAAGAACACCTCTGTTGAAATCCATTGCCTTACATAATTTATGTAGTTGCTGGTTTCGACATCGCTCTCATGCCACCCCCCCCCCCCCCCAAAAAATAATTTTCCTCACATGCTTGGGCTTAGTTGTCATGTTATACAGGCCAACTGAATGGAGAATCTAAAAGGTAAGAGTATTCTCTCAAATGGCTACTTTAACGTTCAATGAAGACAAGCCTCTGATACATTCTTCTTTGTGCACAGCATACAAATTTGCTCTCTAATTATCTTGGTTCATTTTCATACATAGTCTATAAAAGCAGTTAAAGTTTCAAAGTGAAGTGCCTGCCCTGATCCTCAAATTAGTATCACCTCAAATACTGAATCACTAACAAGGTGATTTATAAAACAACTATAGCTGAATTCTCAATTTAAGCTTTGTTACTACACAAACAGACTAGTTGCTCATATTCACTTGTCTCATCTCCACAATCATTCATTAAAAAAAAAATCAATTTCATAAATCTGAGTAATAATTCAGGGGTCAAAAGAAACATGACAAAAAAAATACAATTTTAAATAATCTAGTACAAATAACATAACACAAAATCATACTACTGAAGACACAAACAGTTTATAAAGGATAAAAAGCCTCTCGATAATTTTGCCTGTACAACAATATCTATCAGATATAGATCAAATCATACATAATATTCTACTCACTTATATCTGTGCATCTGAAAATCTACTCGACATGTTTCTAAAGGTATACAGCCTATGGACACCTGAGAAATTCTGAATCTTGGGATTACACTAAAAGCAATGTATGGAGAAATATTACTTTTTGCAGAATATTTCCTCATAAAGATTTTATTTTTAGATGATGACTTATATCTAAAAGCCTTGTTATCTGACATGTGATCCAAAAAGTCACATGTCTGATGTAATTTATACTTTGTTAAAGGAAAAAATATATATAGAATACTTCCATAATATATCTGTTACAACAATATCACCTCAACCACTTAAGTTTTAATATATATTTGAAATAGCTTTTAATAAAGAACTGTCCACTGACAATACTTGACATTTTTATTCTGAGATACAACTGCATACATCATCCTCAATTTAGTCACACATAGACAGACAAGGGTAAGAAATGCCTACAAAAAGGCATTAAATATGTCGCTTAAGTACAGTAAAATCACATGGACTCGAACTGGCACACATTTATACTATCAAACAACTATCACATCCACATCACTATTTAAATAAATTTTTTCAACAAGTTCCATCCTTAGAATCCCCACTGCAAGCACTCAGAGTTAAAGTTGATTTATGAAGTCTAACATATAATCAGCACAGAAGATCTTCATCTCTCAAGGAGAAAAAAGTTTACAATGGTCGACAACAACATCACACACATTAAATACGCACTGAATAGGAATTCCTCTCCCTGCCCAGTTTCTCTGTTTTGTGCCATCTTATATAACCTGCCACAGTAACTACTGTGCAAAAAGAAAACAATACTACAACTACTCATTTTGAGTGTACAGCTACGTCATCATCTGAAGACATACTACTTGTAAATAGCAGGAATCATTACATTATTTTATCTTTGAGAACACTTTGGAGGAAAGGACGAATGAATTCATACTTTTATACCAGACACACACACACACACACACACACACACACACACACACACACACACACACAATTACCAATTCTGTAAACATAACTGTCAGCTTTGCATTTGTCTTATGGCTTTATTGCATGATAAACATTAACACATTACACAATATTGCATTTGTGATAATACCTTTAATTTCACACATTCATTGTCATATTTTATATTTTGTACTGTTTGAAACTTTCGTAGCACAATAACTGCTTGAAAAGTTCTTGGGCATTGCACTAGATGTCATCAGGAGAATTTCATAATTTCTTAAAGAGGGAGCTGCTTATCACCCTCAAGGGCAACTGTGCAGAACTGTAATGGCTCACCACTACAGCTCCAAGCAGTAGCCATCACAGATAACATGCAGCTGCCTCATTAAAGTACCGTGCAGTTTCTGTGACAGCACCCAATGCAATGCCCAAGGACCTTTCATGCAATTTTGTATTTTGTTTGAAATGAGTATGGCATACATGGAAATGTTTACAGAAAAGCATACTTCATTGAGTATTTTTTTCCCCCCCCAAATTTGTCAACTTTGATGAGCTTCAGAATACTACATTCAATTTTTGTGAAAAACCTCCTGTGCTCAGTTTAAAGGTAAAGAAGAACAAAACATTTCAGATAAATGAAACTGTATAGCTGCAAAACTCCTCTTTGTGAAGTGTGTCTCGTAAGCTCTCCTGGCATTCAGAGAGTTGTGCATGCAAACTGTGAAATCTTTTATTATGATGGAGTATGGAATACAGGGAAACAAAATAATTGTTTATATTCTAACAGGATATAAAATTAGGCTCCGCAATTGCAGAAGTGAACACAGAAGTGCTGGGGATACTAAAGTAAATGTCTGCACTGCATATCACATGCAAAACTGCTCAGAACTAGTGTTTGTAGAAGTAGCAGTACAAATACTGCCCCAGGTAAAAAAAAATTTTGTGATGGCATATACCACTCAACCAAGCGCTCATTTAGAATCTGTATTATTTAGCAGTGTTACTGAGAATTCACACACACATACAATAGCAAGTGACTTTAATATAAATAAAATGACAGAAAATTTTTGTAGAGGAAACTTACATGACACCTTGCACATTTTTATTCTTCAAACACAACAATAGATCATGTAATCAGTATCATACCTGAGAACTGACAGTATATACAAGTCGTAAATACTATAATTGCTGATCACTATGGCCAGACAATTCAAGTATTTGGCGAATGAAGATATGATGACACAACTAAGACAGACCTATACATAAAATCTAAACTTTTTGGAAGTAATACTGAAAATAGAAAACTGGGAGGGCACTTACGGAGAAAAATCTGTAAGGAACCTAGGAAATATTTTGTGAAAATTTGAAATAATATAACAATCTAAGTTGAGTAAAGATATGTGGAGAGGAGGGGGGGGGGGTTGCATATAGAAGTTCAGTGAAGACTGGATCACATAAAAAATTATTCACAATACGGAAGTATTTATATAGATACCCAGGAGAGTAAATTAAAAACAAAAGATGCAGTCTACAGAGAGACGATAAAAGCACCAACCCCCCCTCCCCCCTCTCTCTCTCGTAACTAATTTGTCATGTTATCCCGGAATATTTCTTACAGCTAACCACTGTCCAGCACAGTGTAAATTTACTATTACGAGCGCATGGCATGTCTCATCCTTTATTTATATATAGTTGCTTTTGTATTAAGTGAGCAAATGTTATATCACACTTCTTTGTTTGAAAGAAAACTTCATTGTAATCTAAAAGTGACCACTACCAAATGCGTTAATGCTGCATTGGGGTACAAGAGTGTTACTTTGATTTCCCTGTGCTTATTGCACGTTACAACATTGTCAGTGGACTGGTTTGATAAATTTGGTCATAGCCCTGCGTAGATTGCTGCCAGCAAGCAATTGCTTTGCAAACTGTAACTCACAAATACCAAAATTACTTGTCAAACAGAATATGTGACACTACTAACAAAAGTTCTTCATTCTTTATAGCCATCACCTTGTTGTAATCGTTCAGATAAATCACAGCATTTTGCACTTGACACTGTTGAAATGACTAGCTTCGAACAACTAACACAAAAGCAACAAAAAGTTACCAGTAAATAGAACAGGACAATTCTTTGAGCTGTGCACAGCAGCAAGTTCACAAAGACACAGTCAAGCTTCCATGAGCATTCAAAGATCACATCTTCCGAAAAACACCCAACAAAGCATGCTTCCTCACAAATACTTCTGCACGTGTCATCCCCTTTCCATTAAAAATATAAAATTCAAATATTAATGAAGCCAGCCACTTTCATGATTTTAGTAAGGTCACACACACTGATACTCACCATGCAATGGAACCACAAGAAGAGCTATAATGAGAGGTCACTCGTTACAAAAAGGAAAGCAGATCTCTAAGGTGCAAAGTGGAACCAACAGTTATACTGTATGGCTACTAGGTTTTACAAGAAAATGATATTTGTTAAACTACAAGGTTGGCAGTTGGGGATTTTGTGTAATAAGGTATATAAAAAGCAATGAGTATATCACAGTTCCCTAGCACACACATCCATACAAAACTTCTGTTTAACAATGCAGTTGGTAAAGTCTTCCACATTACATAAGCTGAAACGTTTTCAGTTATCCTACAGACTAGATCCTTAATGCTTTCTTGGGTTTGTAGCCAAGTTGTCACTTTCTCTTTACACAACATTTCCACAACTTCCCTATTCATTTTTGTCAGGTGTTACAAGCACATTATGTTGCTCAACTGCTGATGAAGACAACTGGGAAAGTGTTAAGAGTAGAAAACAGCTTGGATTCAAACCCAAAATTCAGGCACATGCTAATGCAATTTGATAACACAAAGCAGAAAGTGTTTATTATTGTCAGTGACACCTGCCACTTGGGAATTATTTGTGTTCAAGAAGCCATAATAAACATACTATTAACTGCAAGAGAACAAACTGTATCTTTAACAACTACAGCAACTTAATGTAAGTCATTTTAGTAGCTCTAAAAGATAACACACAGCGTTGTTGGTGTCTTATTTATGTCATTTCACTTTGCAATTTATAGTGGCTTTTCATTAAGGAAAAAGTTGTGTTGACCATAGGACTCAAAAACCTGCCATGTGTGAGAAGCAAATACTGTCATATCTGTATTTACTTCCACTTTGTTGTTACAAAGCAGATGAACATGTTTATCACTTCTTCTGTACTTATATAATTAAATTTAACAAATGATAAATTAGCTTTCCATGTGAATGTAAGTGCAGTTTCCTTGATTCTTAAGTTACAAATAAATTTTCCATCTTTCAGTGATATTTGTTACAAAAATAACAAAATTATGAGTGTATCTGCCAAGGAATATGAATGAAACATCCTAATTGCTATACAGACTCATTTTCATGCACTGACATCAATTTGTAAACTTCTTTAACACTGTTTCATTTAGCTTTATTCTATTTTGTACGGAAAATGTATAAGCGATGGCTTTGTCCAACATTTTTCCATTTTTTTCTTTTTTAAAACAGAAAAAAATTTGGACATGGAAACTAATAAATGGAAATATTTAATATTTAGACTTCCGAGAGTAATGAAACTTCACCTGCCTATCACCACCACCACAATGTTCCACATTTCATTTATCTTTTTCTTCTTCCTATATTATCAGCTGCCACTTCATTATATGTTTTCCTTATATTGGGTATTTGCAAGAAAAAATTCAATCAATTTTAACTGGAAAACCTGAGTAGCTTTTGTACCTCATCTGCACAGCTTTCTTAGATGTATGATTCAAATTGTTTTTATTTGAGTGCTTTACATAAACATAGATATGACTAGCAAGAGATGAAAGCCCATTGCTTTATTAAGTATTACAGGTAACAACACAGTGGTTAACAGGTTACTTTCTGCTTTTCCATAATACACAGATCATACTATAGACTGTATTAGCTGCATTTCTATAGGGACATAATTAAATGTATATGCTACTTTTTTTTAAAGTGATCCACTAATTATATTTATTTTCACATTATTATCAGATAACAAAACTAAGATCAATAAATATATTTGTGAACACTATATATGGCTGATTCAGTCATTTCATTCTGAAGTCCAATGTAAACTTCTACAAATTTTGAATAAAATGGCAAGTAAAATTCATTCATCATGTATCTTTAGAGCTCGTAATTAAAAGAAACAGCAGTAAATATCACAGCAAGGACATGATGGCAGATTAATCTAACCCAGTGTTTTAAAAATTCATAAAAAATAAAATGCAATATGAAGTTAGAAACCGGAATTGCTTTTTCTCCAACAGAGTTTCAGACACTCAGAAATTATTACAAAATCTTGCTGTCAATACTCCACTTCATAATAGCACGAAATGTTTAAACACAACCCTAGTAATTCACTTATAAAGACTGGAAAAAACAGTCCGTCAAAAAAAGAAACTGTGCATCACAGGATGGCTAGAATAGCAATCCATTCATTGGAATATCAGTCACTGACACTAGAAGCATTCCATAGTTCCGCTCATCAAACAAACACTGGAGAGGCTGATGGTTTTCCTTCCTAAAGATAATATTATACACTATACAAATAATTTATTTTGATATATTCCACATGATTAATTGGTTTTCCTACCATATTTTCCTCTTTTTTAATCTGTACATCTGTAATCTAAAAGCAATAATCAATTATTACACTTTATTTGCAAGGCAACATGGTGTGATTAACATAAACAAAGCGTAACGTCTGATCAATGCTGAAATGTTTTTTTGAGAGCATCTATAAAAAGAATAAGCAGACAGCTATAAATTATGTAAACTCAGGACTTTGGAACAGTTAAAGGTTCTCTCATTAACAAACCTGCACAAGTCTTTTGTATCCATTTATAAATCATCATAACTTTACCTTTATAGTTGCAACATGAACTAAACAGACCTGATCACAATCTGCAACATTAATGTCATACTGGGAATCATATAATTGTAGTCTCAATCTTCATTACACTGTTAACACAGGCAGAAGTATCAGGTTTGCCTGAGCTAATCTTTGCTCATTCAAAGAATAGCAGAGTCATATCACTATCCACGAAATGATGAAGAGCAAATCCGATTTGCAGTTCACACACTAGAAGAGGCTGGCCGAGTGCTGAGCACTGAGAATTGCTGCCAGCAAGGAAGCAGGGACTGGCAGTCCCAGGCATGGAGCATAAGCAGCATCGTCAGGTGGACTGTGGTCACATGATGCCCTTGTCACAGGGTCACCGCATCATGGTGACTCTACAGATGAGGAACGACGCAGCAGACGGTAACAAGGCTTGCAAACAGGTACAGCACGTTGTGACATATGTCCAGGAAGTGACGTGTGTTTATCTATGCAGCGTGTGCAGTAAACATCACCACATCTCCAACAATGGTACTGAAAAAAACAAAATGTTTGTGACATTGGAGCCTCCAGGGTGAAACACACACACACACACACACACACACACACACACACACACACAGACAGAGAGAGAGATATTACTTTATAAACATGGGATACAGTGCATTTTCTCATTGCTCTCTCTATATTGTCCAGAAACACTTATACCTGTATATGCTTTCACTCTGGTTTCAGTTGTCATGAGTGGCTGAAAAAGGTGCATGTCAAGATTTCATAAAACTTTTAATATAATTTTGGGCTTTAGTCACATAAAAGTGAAATTTCTGTTAACTTTTTAATTTTCTTTGGGAATTTGTTCCTCTGTCTTTCACTTCCAAGCATCCTATCCTAGAATACATCCAGCATGTGTGTGTGTGTGTGTGTGTGTGTGGAGGGGGGGGAGTCAAATATGACTGTCATGTTAACAATTTTGCCTTTTATTTCTTTTCATTGCTGCCGTTTTGTTAACATATAATACTGGAAATTCATTTACAATAATGACAGACAAACTAGGCTCAAAGGAATTAGCTATAATATTTTCTTACTTAAAGACTGTTAATTAGTATGCTAGAGGAAACATTTGACACAATCTGTTGCTTCTTCATTATACTTGTCAGCTGATCTCAAACCAATTTTTATGTAGCAGTTAATGAGTGTACCAATTACTGCTTAACAAGAACATTTATATTTTACATTACATTGTGTTTCCTGCAGCACTAGCAGGCAACTGGAAACAAAAAAAATCCATCTTCTCAAATAACCTATAAAAATGCTTAATACAATAGGTTTCAATCTGCTAAACTTTAAATTAATTTTAGAATTTATGTAGACTTTCAATACTGTCTCTCACGTTTATGGGGAAATAGTTTATCAAATAACCCCACTTTGTACTCACAGAGGGGTGCAGAACCAATGTTTGGTTTGTGGGGTGCTCAACTGGGTGGTCACTAGTACAGCAGAACCAATTCGGACATTCATTTTGTAGGGTGTATAATGAAGAACTGACAATTTTAACTGTGAGTAAAGCACCAGAATCAATCAATTTACATGTAAATGTAAAAATTCTGAGACCACCAATGAGTTTCCTGCAAGAGTTACATTTATCCACTCTACTCAATATTCTTCTTGTTTCTTTTCACATGATACATTATGTGCTTAAACAAAATTTTGGCTTTAATAGTTTACAATTTTTGATCAGAAACTGCTTCCTCCATATTATTTTGACCACAGCAAATTGCCACTTACAGCCACCCATGCAGTAGAGATAAAAGTAAATATGCATTCTCAGTACGTTTCAGTACAGTATGCTGTGCCTCCAGTCAAAAGCAGAACAATGCTGTTTAAATACATGGTTCAGTCTGTCAATATCCTCTGACGGGTCATTCAAAGCTGAGATTGTGCACTAAGTGTCACTTCATGGCAAGAAGAGCTCTCACCGTAGGAAATTGCCTGCCAAATTCGTGCACACCAGAGCACTGCCATTCGAATCAATTGCTATATTTAGACACAAAGTATGATATGCCCTAGACCTAGATCAGCGGTTCCCAACCTGAGGGCAATTGCCCCCGAGGAGTAAAATGTAATTTTCTGAGAGATGAAAACAAATAAGTTGAAATGTGATTCAGTAACTAAACTAAATTAATTTTAAGTGCCTGTTACTATTTTCACTATTTCATAACATTTTGATACTGAATAAGTTAACAATAACTACAGGACTATTACAAATGTTTGAAGCGATTTCATAAATTCACTGTAGCTCCATTCATTGACATATGGTCACGACACACTACAGATACGTAGAAAAACTCAAAGTTTTGTTCGGCTGAAGCCGCACTTCAGGTTTCTGTCGCCAGAGCGCTCGAGAGCGCAGTGAGACAAAATGGTGACGGGGCCCGAGAAAGCGTATGTCATGCTTGAAATGCACTCACATCAGTCAATCATAACAGTGCAACGACACTTCTGGACTAAGTTCAACAAAGATCCACCAACTGCTAACTCCATTCGGCGATGGTATGCGCAGTTTAAAGCTTCTGGATGCCTCTGTAAGGGGAAATCAATGGGTCGGTCTGCAGTGAGCAAAGAAACGGTTGAACGCGTGCGGGCAAGTTTCACGCGTAGCCCGCGGAAGTCGATGAATAAAGCAAGCAGGGAGCTAAAAGTACCACAGCCGACTGTTTGGAAAATCTTACGGAAAAGGCTAAAGCAGAAGCCTTACCATTTACAATTGCTACAAGCCCTGACACCCGGTGACAAAGTCAAACGCTTTGAATTTTCAGCTCATGGAAGAGGATGTGTTCAGTGAGAAACTTGTTTTCAGCGATGAAGCAACATTTTTTCTTAATGGTGAAGTGAACAGACACAATGTGCGAATCTGAGCGGTAGAGAATCCTTGCACATTCGTGCAGCAATTCGCAATTCACCAAAAGTTAACGTGTTTTGTGCGATCTCACGGTTTAAAGTTTACGGCCCCTTTTTCTTCTGCGAAAGACGTTACAGGACACTTGTATCTGGACATGCTGGAAAATTGGCTCATGCCACAACTGGAGACCGACAGCGCCGACTTCATCTTTGAACAGGATGGTGCTCCACCGCACTTCCATCATGATGTTCGGCATTTCTTAAACAGGAGATTGGAAAACCGATGGATCGGTCGTGGTGGAGATCATGATCAGCAATTCATGTCATGGCCTCCACACTCTCCCGACTTAACCCCATGCGATTTCTTTCTGTGGGGTTATGTGAAAGATTCTGTGTTTAAACCTCCTCTACCAAGAAACGTGCCAGAACTGCGAGCTCGCATCAACGATGCTTTCGAACTCATTGATGGGGACATGCTGCGTCGAGTGTGGGAGGAACTTGATTATTGGCTTGATGTCTGCCGAATCACTAAAGGGGCACATATCGAACATTTGTGAATGCCTAAAAAAACTTTTTGAGTTTTTGTATGTGTGTGCAAAGCATTGTGAAAATATCTCAAATAATAAAGTTATTGTAGAGCTGTGAAACCACTTCAATCATTTGTAATAACCCTGTACATTTTTTCCAAATACTAGTATTAACATATGAAACACTGTGGAGGAGGTTACAGCTTGTCAAACAAACACACCTACTTTGTAATTTGTACCACGCTTCAATGACAGTAACACTGTGACACATACATCACAATGCTTAAATATCTCCTAAAAATGCCTTCTTCAAGTTCTAGGAAGTTCGTGCAATTGCCCAGAAAGTGATTCATTATTTTCTTTGCAACATTAAATGAACTAATTGACAGCATGACATAACTGTTACTATGTAGTAGCAGCAGCTTTATTCATTCGTAGATCTCTTTTTACAAGGATATAGGACATGTCAAATTGTATAAAAAAAAGATTGTTAGAAGTATGCAGTATCAATTGTCCCACTGACTCATTACTTCAAGGTTTAATAAAACACTTACAAAAAATAAATTATTATCTTTTGTCATTTTAAAAATGAAAGTGTTTGAAGAAAATTCTTTTTCATTCTACGGTTTAGTTAGGCGATAATTACGATGATTGGGGGGGGGGGGGGGGGGGGGGGGGGAAGGAGGAGAAAGGTTGGTAACCACTGACCTACTAGGTAGTATGATATCCTCTCCAGACAATCAATTTGGCACGTAGGCATCCATTACAAACTACAGTAAGCCACCTGAGCCCCATGGTGCACACAGAAGGTGGAAAAGGTAACATATGTGATGGAATCTAAATCAATAGCATTGGTTTCTCTTCACTGAGGTGTACAGGATTTAACTTAGTATTAAGAAAACAGTCTTAATCACGTTTTTTATTTATTTAGTGCCAACCGGTTCAGCCCATTGCAGGAGGCATCTTCAGGGCGAACACACTGTGAAATTACAATATATATCTTAGACAAAACTAATGACAACCATCTTATAAGAGTGGATTACGTAAATATAATGTTTTACCCACTGGTCGACTGCTGGTGGCATCACATCTATCCAGGTGTGGCAAGAAACTGTAAAAAATTTACCTTATGCCTGGGTTTCGATAGCAAGCTATGATCAAGTGAGCGTAGGCAACGCCTCCAGCGGTGACCAACGGTAGACGTTTTTTTACAATAAATCACACCATGATGCTGAATGCCTCTTCTGTAGTGTCTGCCACTGTGCATCTCTGTGATGTTTTTGTGGCTACTGAATGAACCTGACACGAAACATGCTGCTCTTTTTCAGATCTTCTCTATTTTTGCTGTCAGCCCTATCTGGTATGGATCCCCTACTGATGAACAATACTCAAGTATTGGACAAAAGCGAAATTTGTAAGCCATTTCCTTCGTTGATGGACTACATTTCCTGTGGATTCTTCCAATGAATCTTAGTTGCCAGACTGCCTTCCTTGTGATCAATTTTATGTGGCCATACATTTCAAATCACTCCCCATACATACTCCTAGGTATTTTATGGAAGTAACTGCTCCCAGTGATTGTTCTGTAATTATGTAATCATACAATAAAGGGTCTTTCTGTCTCTGTATTTGCAATGCATTTGTTTATGTTGGGGGTCAACTGCCTCTCCCTGCACCAGTCTACCAAGTGTCGACCAACTACAGGTCTTGCTGCATTTCACTACAATTTTCCACCATCTTGACTTCTCTGTACACAATAGCATCATCCATGAATAGCCTCACGGAACTTGTGATGTTATATACTAGGTTATCTAGGTTATGTAGCACTCCGGTGGGGCATGCCCCAAGTTACTTTTACATCTGACGACTTCTCTCCATTCAGAATGACATGATGTGTTCTGTTTGCTAAAAACTCTTCAATTCAATTATGTAATTGACCTGTTATTCCATATGCTTGTATTTTATTCATTAGGCGACAGTGTAGAGCTGTACAAAATGCATCCTGGAGGTCAAGTAATGAAGCATCTACCTAGGCACCTATATCTACTGCTTTCAAGGTTTCATGGGCGAACGAACAGAGTTAACTGGGTTTCACAAGATTGGTGCTTTTGGAACTCGTGTTGGTTCCTACAGGAGATTTTCAGTCCCCAAAAATGTCATGATATGCAAGCATATTCTACAACTGACTGATGTCAGAGACGGGCCTAGTTTTGTGCACCTTTTCCACAATGCTTCTTGAAAACAGGAACAACCTGCACTTATTTCCAATTGCCAGGAACACTTCACTCCTCCAAAGACCTATTGCATATTGCTGGTAGACAAGAGCAAGTTCTTTTGCACACTTTACATAGAATAATATTGGTATCCCAGAAGGTCTAGTGACATTCCCCTCCGTTGAGCAGTTTCAATTGCTTCTCTACTCCATGGTCACTTACAGGGTGGCACACGAAATGTGTTACCAATTGTTTCTTTCACAGTTTACGACGCACATTAGATATCCCGCTGGGATCTCTATAGCAGTACCAGCAGAGCTTGGAAAAACAAATGAGTTACAAAATGACGTGCAATTCATGATACTGCCACTAGGAGACTAGTAAGCAGCAATGGCTGACAATGGAAGACTGACGACACAGCAACAATCGGCAATTGTGTTACTTTTTCAAGAAACGAAAAGCCTTGTTGTGACTCACAAGCGTTTTCGACAACTTTTTAACACAATGGGTCCCTTGCAAGAAGACCATCCACAGGTTGTACCATAAATTTGTACCGGAAGGAACAGTATTGGAAGCGAAGTGGCTCAACCTAGGCCTGTTTGTTCGCCGGAGAGTATTGAAGTGGTACGAGTTGCTGAACAGAGAAGTCCCAGGAAATCAAGTAGAAAGGCAGCAGTGCAACTGGGAATATCCAGACGCTCCATTCAAGGCATTCTTAAAAGTGACCTCCATATGTACCCATACAAGATGACCTGTGCACAGAAGCTCACTGAAGAACACATGTAGCAGAGACTACTGTTTGTTCAGTGGGCAGAGGATAGGGAAGAAACTCTCAACAATGTTTGGTTTTCAGACAAGACGCATTTTCATTTAGACAGTATGGTTAACAAACAAAATGTACGCTTTTGGGCCACTGAAAACCCACAAGTGCTTCATGAACGACAACATTATGCTCCGATGATTACAGCATGGGCAGCAATTTCCAATCACTGACTTACTGGACCCTTTTTCTTTGAAGAAACTGTGAAAAGCGAGCGTTATTTGAGCATTCTTTGCAATAGCTTCATTCCACAGCTTCTTGCTACTGCCTTGCCCTTCAAAACGCAGTGGTTCATGCAAGATGGAGCAAGGCCACATACTGCAAACACTGTGTTGGAGTTTTTACACGAGCATTTCGACATGCGGATCATTTCACTCAGGTTTCCAGGTCGCTTGAATGACGGACAAAGTTGGCCCCCCAATAGTCCAGACCTCAACCCATGTGACTTTTTTCTTTGGGGGTACTTAAAGGAAAAAATTTTCCCGAAACGTCCACGTGATTTAATGGAGCTCAGAAGACTTATTCTTCAAGCTTGCAGTGAAATTACGGAAGACATGTGCCATAGGGTAATAACTAACTTCAGTGTTCGTTTGAAGGAAGTTAGGAAACGAAATGGTGGACATATTGAGCATGTGCTGAGTTAGAACAAATCTCCATGGACGGCTCTTTATTGTAGTATATGTTCCTTTCAGATTGTATTGACAATAAAGTTTATATTCAAAAACAAAATGGTAACACATTTCGTGTGCCACCCTGTATTTCAATATCAGCCATTTTGTCATCTGTACGATGGTTTAAAAGAGGCACTACATTGCAACGTGAAACAGTTTTGGGAAAAAGATGTTGAGTATTTCAGGTCTTTTCTGTGTCGTCCTCCATTACACTACCATTATGGTCACAGAATGTCTGGACACATGTGTCCGATCCAGTTTGAGATTTAACATACAACCAAAACTTTAGGATTTTCTGTCAAGTCAGCAGACAGAATTTAACTTTTAAATGCTTAACTTTTGAATGCTTTATGCACGGTTCTCCTTACACAGAGTTTGGTTTACTTTAACTCTTTATTTGTCTGTGAGGCTTTGACTATGTTTAAATTAGTGGTGAAACTCTCTTTGCTTTTGTAGTAGTTTTTTAACATGACTGCTGAACCATGTCTTTTCCATCCTTCACAACTTTGTTTGGCACACACATATCTAAAGCATATTGTACAATGCTCTCAAACTTTTCATCAATGACCTTTACTCAAACATATCTACAAGAGAAAAAGTAAAAACCAGACTGTATGCATGTGATCTAGTTATTTGGATTTCAGTACTGAACAACAAAAGGAATCAATTATCAAATAAAGTGAAGTTAGTGATAAGTTGCCTAGAAGAGTGATCACTTGAAAACTTTATGGAAATAAACACTCAGAAAACAAACTACCAAATATTTTCTGTATGTTGCTCTCATCCAAAAGTACATCTAAAAATCTCTGTGTGTGTGTGTGTGTGTGTGTGTGTGTGTGTGTGTGTGTGTGTGTGGAGGGGGGATACAAAGCACAATTGTGGTGTGTGTGTGTGTGGGGGGGGGATACAAAGCACAATGAACAACCTAAATATTCAGGGGGTTATAAGGATCAAAAATTGTACTGGCAGATTCCACATACTGTAGGGGTATTTACTATAGTAATTGTGGATGTTGTTCAAGGACAGTGCTCAACAACACCTAGAAAACCCACATGGCCATTTTTAACATATGGTACTGAAGAGTTTGTTATAACTACTATCAGAAATATCAGCAGGTTAGAAAATGTCCATAACCAAGCACTGAGAATTATAAATGATGGAGTAAAATCAACATCTTTAGTATCTACAAGAATTACATTTGGAGTATAACCTACTGAAATAAGTATTCAAAGGTTAGCATTGCTTCAGTATCAAAAACTGCTTCATTTGTTCAATTATATAACAAGGGCCATTCAATAAATAATGTAACTCATTTCTTTTTTTCTGAAAGCAGGTTGGTTTTATTCAGGATTCCAACACACCATAATATTCCCCACTCTTTTGGTTACAAAACCCTACTTATCAACATAATCTCCATTCAATGCAATGGCCTTATGCCACCTTACTGGGATGGCCAGTACAGCCACTTGATTCCACTCTACTGGTCGATAACAGAGGCAGCATCATGTTCCTTCAATAACCTCCCCAACATACACATACTGCTTCCTACGGAGTGCAACCTTCACTGGGCCGCATAGATGCTCTTTATGGTCTTCTGTTGGGCAGCGAGGAACCCAGGGCACACACCTTTGACCAGCCCGACTGATGGATAACTGTGTCAGCACTACCAACAGAGTTGTCCAGTTGTGCAGCGAATGTGTGTGTGAGATCCGTCGATAGCTCAGAATGAGTGTGTCCAGATGTCTCAACATTGTAGGAGTCACAGTTGCGTGTGGCCAGCTGGCACATGGGAGATTGGAAAGGTTTGCACAACCTCGATGCAATAATGACACACACCTCGCTCAATGAGTTACCATGCTTTTCTCCACTGCTAGGTCTCCATAGACATTCTGCAAATGCCTTTGAATATCTGTGATGCTCTCGTTTTCTGCAAACAACTCAATGGCAGCTCTCTACTTGGAATGCATCTCCATTACAGAAGCTATTTGAGAGGTTATATGTATTGCTGCCACCTATCGAAACTTAAAGGAACTATAGGGGCTGAAGCAGGAATATTCCATGAAGTCCCACAACAAATTCTGCATTTTTCAACCAGAACTCAATAGAGGAAAGTCCACTGGACCTGACGGGATACCAATTCGATTCTACACAGAGTACGCGAAAGAACTTGCCCCCCTTCTAACAGCGGTGTACCGCAATTCTCTAGAGGAACGGAAGGTTCCAAATGATTGGAAAAGGTAGTCCCAGTCTTCAAGAAGGGTCGTCGAGCAGATGCGCAAAACTATAGACCTATATCTCTGATGTCGATCTGTTGTAGAATTTTAGAACATGTTTTTTGCTCGAGTATCATGTCGTTTTTGGAAACCCAGAATCTACTATGTAGGAATCAACATGGATTCCGGAAACAGCGATCCTGTGAGACCCAACTCGCTTTATTTGTTCATGAGACCCAGAAAATATTAGATACAGGCTCCCAGGTAGATGCTATTTTTCTTGACTTCCGGAAGGCATTCGATACAGTTCCGCACTGCGCCTGATAAACAAAGTAAGAGCCTACGGAATATCGGACCAGCTGTGTCGCTGGATTGAAGAGTTTTTAGCAAACAGAACACAGCATGTTGTTATCAATGGAGAGATGTCTACAGACGTTAAAGTAACCTCTGGCGTGCCACAGGGGAGTGTTATGGGACCATTGCTTTTCACAATATATATAAATGACCTAGTAGATAGTGTCGGAAGTTCCATGCAGCTTTTCGCGGATGATGCTGTAGTATACAGAGAAGTTGCAGCATTAGAAAATTGTAGCGAAATGCAGGAAGATCTGCAGCGGATAGGCACTTGGTGCAGGGAGTGGCAACTGTCCCTTAACATAGACAAATGTAATGTATTGCAAATACATAGAAAGAAGGATCCTTTATTGTATGATTATATGATAGCGGAACAAACACTGGTAGCAGTTACTTCTGTAAAATATCTGGGAGTATGCGTGCGGAACGATTTGAAGTGGAATAATCATATAAAATTAATTGTTGGTAAGGCGGGTACCAGGTTGAGATTCATTGGGAGAGTACTTAGAAAATGTAGTCCATCAACAAAGGAAGTGGCTTACAAAACACTTGTTCGACCTATACTTGAGTATTGCTCATCAGTGTGGGATCCGTACCAGATAGGTTTGACGGAGGAGATAGAGAAGATCCAAAGAAGAGCGGCGTGTTTCGTCACAGGGTTATTTGGTAACCGTGATAACGTTACGGAGATGTTTAATAAACTCAAGTGGCAGACTCTGCAAGAGAGGCGCTCTGCATCGCGGTGTAGTTTGCTTGCCAGGTTTCGAGAGGGTGCGTTCCTGGATGAGGTATCGAATATATTGCTTCCCCCTACTTATACCTTCCGAGGAGATCACGAATGTAAAATTAGAGAGATTAGAGCGCACACGGAGGCTTTCAGACAGTCGTTCTTCCCGCGAACCATACGCGACTGGAACAGGAAAGGGAGGTAATGACAGTGGCACGTAAAGTGCCCTCCGCCACACACCGTTGGGTGGCTTGTGGAGAATAAATGTAGATGTAGATGTAGATGTAGATGTAGAACTGGCTACGGAAAAAAATGTGTTCCATTACTTATTGAATGCCCCATCATGAATGGCTAAAATATAAGCAATAATAGTAGACGGCTGAAACACAAATTATCTTCATCCAAAAAGTAAAAGACATAATATCACAAACTCAACAACCAAAAATTTGATGCTGAAAGATTTATTTTTCCACTACTCTAATTCTGCTTCCCTAAGTATAGTATCAGATAGACATCACGGATAATTATATAAAGAAAGCGTAACAGATAAATAAACAACGAGAGCTACAGCATTGGAAACAATAAATCTGAGATCCCCCTGAAGATGAGTGGCTCCACTTCTACACAGATGGGTCATTACTGGAAAAAGAAGGAAATGTTGGCATAGGAACACACACCAAAATTTTCTATCAAACTTTAGGACTGCTTCCACTTAAATTTTGAAGGTGAAGTTAAGGCCATCAGAACTGCAATAAATCACCTAAACAGCTATGTACCCACATTCAACAAAGCAGTTATATTGTGAGATTCCAGAGTAGTAATATTGGACGTTATCAACACACAAGTTCCAAAACTCATTCAGTTTCAAGAAGCAATTAAATGTTTACAACAGATGAACAAGACAACTGCAGTTCAGTGGATACTGTCTCACTGTAGCATAAATGGTAATAAGAAAACAGATTTTCTACCCAAAAACGGCACAAAAATTAAATACACTGGAAAAACTAACATATATTTTGTTGTGAAATGCATTATTAACAGCACATTTCAAGACAAATACAAGTGATGCAATAAAATCTCATTTGAGAAAATAATCTGGAAAAGTCTCATGTATGACTCTACTGATGGACCAAAAAGAGATGCAGTAGTCATATTCCATCGACTACTTGGCATGACTGTTTGGCCACCCACCTGCGTAAGAACTCCATCCTCCACTTCCAGAATGTGCTCTGCGTCACAAATTTCCATTTCATCATGAACAAAGAATATTTAATAGGGTTAACCAAATTAAGTGACTTTAATTCAGACTTAACAACACTGTACTGGGAAGCAAGGCAACAAAAGACAATAAATCACATGTGTGAATATTAAAATAATAAAATAGGTGATATGCAAATATACTTACTTTCAAAGAGGATGAGTTCTGGTCTTATTTCACAATGTTTTAGTTTCAGTTTATTTCATGGGCCTTAAATGCAGTGCCTCATGAGAACAGGCTTTTAAAATAGCAGTGGGACGTATGCACAATATGCTAGCATTTTCGCTTCGATGTCACAGGAAAAATATATCCTAATTTTTCAGTTTTATTTTAGAGACATCTTAAATTTAAATAACATTAACTTACCAGTTTTAATGATTTATGTGCCTTGAGCCAATGTTAACAGACTACCCTAAATCAGTATTTACCTATTGGAGGCAAAATGCCTAACAATATCAAAAGAAGATTCAACACGTCTACAAAAGCAACTGCCTACACTATGCTTGTTCATCCATTGCTAGAATATTCCTGTGCGATACGGGATCATTACCAGATAAGACTGACAGAGGACACTGAGAAAGTCCATCATATTATACTCCACTCTACTGGCTAAAAAAAACTATTTTTTTACATAATCTCTGTTCAATGCAACACACTTACACCATCTTACTGGGAGGACCTGTAAGCCCGCACAGTACCACACTACTGGTCGACATTGGAGCCAATGGCTTGCTGCATCAATAATGTCCGCATCATCCATACTACTTCCCATGGGGCACTTCACTGGGCCAAACAGATGGAAGACAGAAGGTGCAAGATACGGGACGTAGTGTGGCTGAGGAGTAACAGTCCAAGGAAGTTTAGCGACCTTCTCTTAGGTGTACAGACTTGTGTGACCCCTTGTGTTGCCACGGAGAAGGAGAAGTTCATTTGTATTTTTGTGGCAACAAACAAGCTAAAGTCATTTCTTCCATTACCTGAGGGTTACACAATATACTTCAAAATTGGTGGCTGCATCATGAGGAAGGATGTCAAACAGATTAACCCAATCAGTGTCCAAGAAGATTGTTGCCATGACTTTACTAGCTGAGGGCGCGACTCTGAAATTTTTCTTCATGGATTACCACTTCCCTTCCAGTTAGAACTGATGAACCAATGTGGCGGGGGGAGGGGGTGGCGAGGGGAAGGGTGGAAGATGGAGGGGAAAGCAAAGGGGAATGAGAGAGGGGAGGAGAGGGCAGAGGTGAGAGTGTGAGGGAGGTGAGGGTTGAGGGATGGAGGTAAGGGTTGAGGGTTGAGGGATGGAGGTAAGGGTTGAGGGTTGAGGGATGGAGGTAAGGGTTGAGGGTTGAGGGATGGAGGTAAGGGTTGAGGGTTGAGGGATGGAGGTAATGGTTGAGGGTTGAGGGATGGAGGTAATGGTTGAGGGTTGAGGGATGGAGGTAATGGTTGAGGGATGGAGGTAATGGTTGAGGGATGGAGGTAATGGTTGAGGGATGGAGGTAATGGTTGAGGGATGAAGGTACGGGATGAGGGTGGGAGGTACAGGATGAGGGCTTAGGCAAGAGGGGTGGGGGCAGGTTAGAAGCGAGAGGGGGAGAGGGAAGGTGAGAGGGAGAGCTTAGGCGCGAGGGCGAGGGGTGGGGAGAGGTGCGAGGGCGAGGGCGAGGGCGAGGGCGAGGGCGAGGGAGAGGGAGAGGGAGAGGGACGAGGGCGAGGGAGAGGGGCGAGGGCGAGGTGCGAGGTGCGAGGTGCGAGCTGCGAGGGGCGAGGGCGGGGGCGAGGGGGCGGGGGCGAGGGGGCGGGGGCGAGGGGGCGGGGGCGAGGTGAGAGTGAGAGTGAGAGTGAGAGTGAGTGGGAGGGCGAGAGGTGAGAGTGAGAGGGGGTGGGCGAGAGGTGAGATGGGGAGGGCGAGAGGGAGAGGGGGAGGGGGAGGGCGGAGGGGGAGATGGGTGAGGGGAGAGGAAGAGGGGGGAGGCAGGAGGTGGATGGAGAGGGGAGGGAGGCGTGGAGGGGGAGAGGAAGAGAGAAGAGGGGGAGGGGAGAGGGGGAGGGGAGAGGAGGACGGATGAGGGGGAGAGGGCGGGGGGAGAGGGCGGGCGGAGAGGGCGGGCGGAGAGGGCGGGCGGAGAGGGCGGGCGGAGAGGGCCGGGCGGAGAGGGCGGGCGGAGAGGGCGGGCGGAGAGGGCGGGCGGAGAGGGAGGGCGGAGAGGGGCAGGGGAGAGGGGCAGGGGAGAGGGGCAGGGGAGAGGGGCAGGGGAGAGGGGCAGGGGAGAGGGGCAGGGGAGAGGGGCAGGGGAGAGGGGCAGGGGAGAGGGGCAGGGGAGAGGGGCAGGGGAGAGGGGGAGGGGAGAGGGGGAGGGGAGAGGGGGAGGGGAGAGGGGGAGGGGAGAGGGGGAGGGTAGAGGGGGTGGGGGAGATGGGGAGGGGAGAGGTGTGGGGGAGAGGGGGAGGGGAGATGGGGAGGGGAGAATTGGGGGGGGGAGAAGGCGAGGGGAGAAGGGGAGGGGAGAAGGGGAGGGGAGAAGGGGAGGGGAGAAGGGGAGGGGAGAAGGGGGAAGAGGGGGAGGGGAAATGGGGAGGGAAGAGGGGGAGGGAAGAGGGGGAGGGGAGATGGGAAGGGGAGATGGGGAGGGGAATTGGGGGGATGGGGGGGAAATGGGGAGGGGAGATGGGGAGGGGATATGGGGAGCAGAGATGGGGAGGGGATATGGGGAGCAGAGATGGGGAGGGGGAGGCGGGAGGTGGATGGGGTGGGGGCAGGGGGGAGGTGGAGAGGGCAGGTGAGAGGAGGGAGGGATGGAAAGAAGGAGTAGAGGACAGAGGGAGTAGAGGGAAGGGGAGGGTAGAGGAGGGGAGGGTGGGGCGAGGGGAGGAGGGTAGGGTGGGGGAAGGAGTGGAGGGGGGAGGGGAGTGTGTAGGGGAGGGTAGAGGAGGGGAGGGGACGGTAGAGGAGGGGAGGGGAGGGTAGAGGAGGGGAGGGGAGTGTTGATGAGGGGAGGGGAGGGTAGAGGAGGGGAGGGGAGGGTATAGGAGGGGAGGGGAGGGTAGAGGAGAGGAGGGTAGAGAAGGGGAGGGTACAGGAGGGGAGGGGAGGGGAGGGGTGGAGGGGAGGGGAGGGGAGGGAAAGGAGGGGTGAGACATAGGTGAAGAAAGACGTGAATGAGAGTATCATCTCAAAGCACTGTGTGACCATTAGATCAGATATGGGAGAAGGGACATAGTGGGAACTGAGGATGATGAGAAAATGAAGACCATAAAGAATAATGAAATTACGTTATATATACCTCTCTGGGGGACACTGCTCTGTAGAGGCCTCGTCTGTGCTAGCAGAGAGGCTTGTGTGTCCACAAGAAGCTGAGTGCTATGTCAATGATAGCACAACTACTGGCAGGTTTCCCATGCCAGACAGGCCTCAGGAGTGATGTAATCCATTTAGAGAGGTCGGTAGATGTGTCATTAACAGAGCCTCAGGCATAACTGGTGATCTCCCTCCAAAATTAGCCTTGCACCGTGTGGGATTTCATGGTCTGAACCAAGTTTATGGCCCAGTCACATGGGCCCAAAATGGAGAACACCGAACAAGAAAAAACAAAAACCAAGGAACATGATGAGACCTCAAACATCCAAACATTGCGTTGGTGGGCAATACACCAGCCCACGAAGGGGAAATTGTCATGAAGAGATTACATCCTTATCTTGGACCTCAGATAAGAAAACAAGGCAACAAATGTCTTCCTAATCAAAAATGGAGGGTAGTAAAAGAAAGAGAGAGAGTGAGAGAGAGAGAGAGAGAGAGAGAGAGAGAGAGAGAGAGAGAGACTGAGACTTTCTCAGAGTGCAAGGAGTAAATAGACCACTTCCACTTCTAAGATAGGAAACAAGAGAATACTTCTCTGGATAATCACATTCAGTAAGAGCTGAGGCAAGAAATAGGGAAACAGACCTATAGTACTGTAGTCTCTGTTTTCAGGATGGCAGTTATCCAACAGGGATATCTACTGCTTAGCACGACATTGCAGCAAGTGAAGCTTACTGAGAGAGCTCTTTGAAAAGACTGTGTAGTATGCTAGTCCATTTCACAAATCCAGGTGAGTCTATCTTGAAAAGAGTGCTCTTATCTTTGTCTGTTAGACGACTAGAACAGTGGATGGCTTAATGAGAAAGTGCCCATGATATCTCCGTGGGAGGATGCAAAGCTGAGCTCTTCAAGGCCACGAAGGTGTCAGTTTGGGTACCAAAACTTCTTAAGGACACTCCTCAAGATATTCTGTTCGAGAAAATAAGGGCACAGAACCATAAGTTCTCAACAGAGGATTGGAGGGTAATCAACAAAAAGATTACAAAATGGCTCAAATGACACTGAGCACTATGGGACTTAACATCTGAGGTCATCAGTCCGCTAGAACTTAGAACTACTTAAACCTAACTAACCTAAGGACATCACACACATCCATGCCCGAGGCAGGATTCGAACCTGCGACCGTAGCGGTCTCGCGGTTCCAGACTAAAGTGCCTAGAACCGCTCGGCCACACCAGTCGGCAAAAAGGTTACATCAGACAGCCAAACCCTCATGGTAGGAATCACTCAGCATCAGCATCACTCGAAGGCAGTGTGGGAACAGGACCCAAGATTGTACTTAGGGTTCTCGCAGGTTGTTGTTGTTGTTGTTGTTGTCTTCAGTCCTAAGACTGGTTTGATGCAGCTCTCCATGCTACTCTATCCTGTGCAAGCTTCTTCATCTCCCAGTACCTACTGCAACCTACAACATTCTAAATCTGCTTAGTGTATTCATCTCTTGGCCTCCCTCTACAATATTTACCCTCCACGCTGCCCTCCAATACTAAATTGGTGATCCCTCGATGTCTCAGAACATGTCCTACCAACTGATTCCTTCTAGTCAAGTTGTGCCACAAGCTCCTCTTCTCCCCAATTCTATTCAATACTTCCTCATTAGTTATGTGATCTACCCATCTAATCTTCAGCATTCTTCTGTAGCACCACATTTCAAAATCTTCTATTCTCTTCTTGTCTAAACTACTTATCGTCCACGTTTCACTTCCATACATGGCTACACTCCGTACAAATACTTTCAGAAACAACTTCCTGACATTTAAATCTAACTCGATGTTAACAAATTTTTCTTCTTCAGAAAAGCTTTCCTTGCCATTGCCAGTCTACATTTTATATCCTCTCTACTTCGACCATCATCAATTATCTTGCTCCCCACTTAGCAAAACTCATTTACTACTTTAAGTGTCCCACTTCCTAATCTAATTCCCTCAGCATCACCCGACTTAATTCGACTACATTCCATTATCCTCGTTTTGCTTTTGTTGATGTTCATCTTGCACCCTCCTTTCAAGACACTGTCCATTCCGTTCAACCGCTCTTCCAATTACAATGTCATCGGCGAACCTCAAAGTTTTTATTTCTTCTCCATGGATTTTAATACCTACTCCGAACTTTTCTTTTGTTTCCTTCACTGCTTGCTCAATATACAGATTGAATAACATCGGCAATAGGCTACAACCCTGTCTCACTCCCTTCCCAACCACTGCTTCCCTTTCATGCCCCTCGATTCTTATAACTGCCATCTGGTTTCTGTACAAATTGTAAATAGCCTTTTGCTCCCTGTACTTTACCCCTGCCACCTTCAGAATTTTAAGGAGAGTATTCCAATCAACATTGTCAACAGCTTTCTCCAAGTCTACAAATGCTAGAAATATAGGTTTGCCTTTCCCTAATCTTTCTTCTAAGATAAGTTGTAGGGTCAGTATTGCCTCACGTGTTCCAGCATTTCTTCGGAATCCAAACTGATGTTCCCCGAGGTCGGCTTCTACCAGTTTTTCCATTTGTCTGTAAAGAATTCGCGTTGGTATTTTGCAGCTGTGACTTATTATACTGATAGTTTGGTAATTTTCACATCTGTCAACACCTGCTTTCTTTGGGATTGGAATTATTATATTCTTCTTGAAGTCTGAGGGTATTTCGCCTGTCTCATACATTTTGCTCACCAGATGGTAGAGTTTTGTCAGGACTGGCTCTCCCAAGGCTGTCAGTAGTTATAATGCAATGTTGTCTACTCCGGGGGCCTTGTTTCGACTCAGGTCTATCAGCGCTCTGTCAAACTCTTCACGTAGTATCATATCTCCCATTTCATCTTCATCTACATCCTCTTCCATTTCCATAATATTGGTCTCAAGTACATCGCCCTTGTATAGACCCTCTATATACTCCTTCCACCTTTCTGCTTTCCCTTCTTTGCTTAGAACTGGGTTTCCACCTGAGCTCTTGATATTCTTGCAAGTGGTTCTCCTCTCTCCAAAGGTCTCTTTAATTTTCCTGTAGGCATTATCTATCTTAACCCCAGTGAGATAAGCCTCTACATCCTTAAATTTGTCCTCTAGCCATCCCTGCTTAGCCATTTTGCACTTCCTGTCGATCTCATTTTTGAGACGTTTGTATTCTTTTTGCCTGCTTCATTTACTGCATTTTTATATTTTCTTCTTTCATCAATTAAATTCAATATTTCTTCTGTTACCCAAGGGTTTCTACTAGCACTCATCTTTTTACCTATTTGATCCTCTGCTGCCTTCACTATTTCATCCCTCAAAGCTACCCATTCTTCTTCTACTTTATTTCTTTCCCCCATTCCTATCAATTGTTCCCTTATGCTCTCCCTGAAACTCTGTACAACCTCTGGTTCTTTCAGTTTATCCAGGTCCCATCTCCTTAAATTCCCATGTTTTTGAAGTTTCTTCAGTTTTAATCTACAGTTCATAACCAATAGATTGTGGTCAGAGTCCACATCTGCCCCTGGAAATGTCTATCTCATACCTTTTAGTATCTACAGGGTTCTTCCATGTATACAACCTTCTTTCATGATTCTTGAACCAAGTGTTAGCTATGATTAAGTTATGCTCTGTGCAAAATTCTACCAAGTGTCTTCCTCTTTTATTTCTTAGCCCCAATCCATATTCACCAACTACGTTTCCTTCTCTTCCTTTTCCTACTGTCGAATTCCAGTCACCCATGACAAATTTTCGTCTCCCTTCACTACCTGAATAATTTCTTTTATCTCATCATACATTTCATCAATTTCTTCATTATCTGCACAGCTAGTTGGCATATAAACTTGTACTACTGTAGTAGGCATGGCCTTTGTGTCTATCTTGGCCAAAATAATGCATTCACTATGCTGTTTGTAGTAACTTACCGTACTCCTATTTTTTTATTCATTATTAAACCTACTCCTGCATTACCCCTATTTGATTTTGTATTTATAACCCTGTATTCACCTGACCAAAAGTCTTGTTCCTCCTGCCACCGAACTTCACTAATTCCCACTATATCTAACTTCAACCTATCCACTTCCCTTTTTAAATTTTCTAACCTACCTGTCCGATTAAGGGATCTGACATTCCACGCTCTGATCCGTAGAACGCCTGTTTTCTTTCTCATGATAACGACGTCCTCCTGAGTAGTCCCCACCCAGAGATCCGAATGGGGGACTATTTTACTTTCGGAATATTTTACCCAAGAAGACGCCTTCATCATTTAATCATACAGTAAAGCTACATGCCCTCGCGAAAAATTACGGCTGTAGTTTCCCCTTGCTTTCAGCCGTTCGCAGTACCACAACAGCAAGGCCATTTTGGTTAGTGTTACAAGGCCAGATGAGTCAGTCGTCCAGACTGTTGCCCCTGCAACTACTGAAAAGGCTGCTGCCGCTCTTCAGGAACCACATGTTTGTCTGGCCTCTCAACAGATACCCCTCTGTTGTGGTTGCACCTACGGTACAGCTATCTGTATCATTGAGGCACCCCACTAACAGCAAGGTCCATGGTTCATGGGGAGGGTGGTGGGGGTGGGGGGGTGAGGGTGGGGGGGGGGGGGGGTCTCGCAGGTTATCATTAGAATAATCAAAATCTCAGAAGCGACCATGGATGCTACCAGTGTTGCAGATAAACCTGCTTAACATCAAAGAGGCAACTTTTGTTCCAGGGACATAGTAACATCAGGATGGAACACCTGAGGAAGAATGCACAAGGGAAATTGCATTGGCCTCACATTACCTTCCTTATGAGAACAGTATTAGTTCTTTCCAGGAAGTGAGAAGATTGGTAGACAGCTGCTCATAGCAGAATGAACAACTGCTAGTTGGTTGTTATGCCTATACCCACAACCTGGTAGCTATTGCAAACAATGGCATGTGGCACTGACGTCATCCTTTTTTGATTATTTTTATATTAAATTTGAGGTTGAAAAGGGTGTTCAACAGACCATGGACTGCAGGAATCCAAGAAAAACAGACTGGGACTCATGTAGGAAAGACCACAAATCATGCTTATCTGAAGTGAGAACTTTGATAAGGAATCCAGTAGATTTTAAGTAAATGTCAGAGCAGTGACATCCGCCTTGCAAGGGGGAAAGGGCAACACGAAAAACATCCAAAGCCTCAAATGGTTCAAATTGCTTTGAGGACTTTGGGACTTAACATCTGAAGTCATCAGTGCGGTTCTAGGCACTTCAGTCTGGAACCGCGTGACCGCTATGGTTGCAGATTCGAATCCTGCCTCGGGCATGGATGTGTGTGATGTCCTTAGGTTAGTTAGGTTTAAGTAGTTCTGTGTTCTAGGGGACTGATGACCACAAATGTTAAGTCCCATAGTGCTCAGAGCCATTTGAACCAGCCTAACTAACCTAAGGACATCACAAACATCCATGCCCGAGGCAGGATTCGAACCTGCGACCGTAGCAGCAGCGCAGTTCTGGACTGAAGTGCTTAGAACTGCTCGGCCACAATGGCCGGCCATCCAGAGGCCCTTGCCAAATACAACCACCCAATTAAGCAAGCAAACTATCATCCTGGAAGGTATTCTGTGAAGAAGATCCAGACTTCACAAAATCCTGACCAGACTACCAACTAATAAAGGTGGTATCCTAAGGAAAGAGGATAGTGAGTATACAAGAATAGACAATGATACACTGTATGTACTCCTCTGGACTCACTTCCATGGTGCACTTGGAAGATAAAATAGACCAAGATTTAGCCCCTGAGAGAAACTGGTTTACAGGTTATCAAAGAGAGAACTTGGACTCTGCCAGAGGATGTGTTGATTACACAAAAATCCAATGGGTAGTGGCAATGTTTCAACCATTCAAGTCACCGTCCCAGATGAAATCTTTGTAGCTCTACTGGAGACAGTTTAATTAGACTACTATGGACGGTGCTTATGGTTAACCCATCAACAGGAATTATTCCTCATGCTTCAAGGACACTGAGGGGTGTTTTCATTCTGAAGCCAGGGAGAACTGATCATACTGAGGCTAAGGATATGAGACCCATCAATTTGTCCTCCTTTTGTTTAAAGACATTATAAAAACTGGTGAATGTCCACCTTAGGGAAAGAAGACTAACTGAGGTTCTTCTACATGTAAACCAACATGCATATCAACAAGGCAAATCATGTGAAACATATTTCACCAATTTGTAGGGGAGGTTGAAAAGCACTGCACTTTCAGGAAACTGCTCATTGCATCTAAGCTGCTCATTGCATCTTCTCAGACACTGAAAGGACATTTAGTAATACGGCCTTCGAGTCCATTGTTACAACTGCAGAAGAACATGACATTGAGATCACTATATGTAGGTGGATGAAGGCTGTGACAAGCTGAAGAGAGGTAGAAGCCACCATGACGAATGAAAAATTGTGAACACCGCCACGAGATGGTGTCTGCAAGGAGGAGTTTTGTCCCTGCTACTTTGGAACCTAGAGTTGAATGAACTTACCGAAGAACTAAATACTAGAGGCAACTTTTGTCAAGGATATGCAGACAACTTAGTCATAGTAGCACTTGGCAAATTTACTAGTGCTGTTAGATCAATGGCACATTGTTCACTGAACTTTGAGCAAAACTGGTGCTTATGATAATTTACAGAGCTACAGTATGGTGGAACAAAGTAGAACAGAAGATAGCTACTAAGCAGTGTGGTAATGTGTGGAGACAGCTCTGCTAAGCCATAACAGGTGGAATTAGCAAAATGCACATTTCTGGGATGAAGCCCATGCTGGACGCACCACCATTACACCTTAGAGTTACAATCTAGTCAACGCATACTGAGGTGAGGGCATACAGGCTAAAAACTGGAAATAGTGGGATAACTCTAAGATATTCACAATTCCACAGCAATATAAAGGATGTAAAAACAGGAATAGTCAGGGGAATGTCAACTGATTGACAATACCTTCCAGCTGCTCCACTAAACCTTTCAATGTTAACAGCTGGAAGTAGGAAGCAGTGCAAGAACAAACCACACCACACAGGAAACATAGTGTGTTTTAATGACAAGTTAAAAACAGATGAAGGTGCTGGGGCTGGGGTTTATGGTGCGCAGCCTAGACTTGAGATACAAATCTCTCTAGGCATGTTGGCCATGGTATTCCAGGCAGAAATATCCACTATTATGCTGTGCGCAGAGGAGAATATGCTTAAGCATTGCAAGGATCAGAACATCTCCATAACTTCAGACAGGCAAACAGCTCTGATCTTGCTGCAAGATCTGACAAGAGATCTCGATGATTATTGCAGAATGCTACAAGGCCCTTGTGAGGCTGGGGGAAAGCAGAGTGTAAACTGGAGCCTACCCTACTGTTCACTAAGGTGGTGGTTACATCAAAACCACACTGCTGGCTCAGAAGGCAGTTGGACTACAATCCAATAACAAAAACATGGCACACTAAGGATGCCAAAGTCATGTTCCAAGAGAACTTATGTACTCTGGACTCTTAACAGGAGATGGATTAAACTCATAGTAGGACTAATGACAGGCCATAGGAAATTTTAACACCTACACACTCCTATACATGACAAGTATAGGGAAGAAGCTCCGAAATGTGGTCTGTGTGGTGAAGGTGATGAAACTGCATTACACTTAATCTTCCAATGAGAAGCGTTGCAGATCAAAAGACACACAATATTCAGTCCTCCAAGTCCTGAAGAAATTGGGCCCAGTAAAGGGCCTCCTACTACTCTAAGGGTATTGGTTGACTTTAATAGAAGCACAGGAAGTGAAAATACACAATAAATTGTGCTTTCATGTGGGCAATGGTGGACTGGGACCACTGCTGTCTTTCGCCATGTTCAAAACAAATCAAGGTATAGAAATAAAGGACAGATAAAAAGAAAATACCAAGGAAAAAGGAGCAAAGAAAGTTGCATGTGTAGACAGGGATGAGGTTGATGGCGAATAAATAACAAAAGCACCGTACAGGAAAGGGGACAGGGGGTAGGGCTAACAAGAGGTTCAGAACAGGAGAATGTGAAGGGGTTCTCTAAAGTACAGGGAAACTAGTGCCATGTGGGAAGACCCAAATGATTGCTATGGCACAAAAGTTACTCAGGTCTCACAAGCCAAGCCATACAGCTAGTTCAGCACTGGCTGCCCCAAGACTGACCCTACTTCTGGATACATTCATCCATTTTTCCAGTTTGTTGGTGGTAATATTTACATAAGAAGCCATGCAGTGAATCTGTAAACTCATCAACAACATGAGATGTTCCACATCTTGACTTGCCCAGGATTTACCAACAGTGGAGCTAGAGTAAGTGGTTGTGGATGGGTGCATGGATTATGTTTTGCAGTGGGAACTTAACAAGGACACTGTGGAAGTAAGGAGGGGGGAGAGAGGTTGGTGAAGTGAATATGCCACAAAGGAGTTATCTCACTTCAGGGCCTTCTATATCTTGCCAACTATACCTGTAAAGTACCTGATACTGAAACATAACAACAGGTGAACAAGTATGGCTAAAAGAAATTCCATATAGACTATTGTCTTCTGTGGCATCTGAGAATTTCCATGGGTCTGGATGCCACACACTGATAGCTGACAAGTTATAACACAGTCAATATTCATGATGAAAAATAAACTAACTTTTGTGTCAAGGTAATAAGTATAATTAATGTGTGTGTGTTAGATTCATAGTCACAAACAGAAGAAATTTTATTTTTGTCAATCAAGCAAGCAGTTTGTACCACTTCAGGGCTCATCTAATGTTACAGTTCTCCCACTTGCTGGATGGCTATGTCAGTTAACAGGTTGGATGAAGGCAAAAGGATACTACCTTCAACAGCACCATGCCTAGTGAAGTAATGCTGTGTTCAAAACAACCTTCAGACTGAAAACACCTTTGTTGTTTAACATTTTGGCACAACCTATGAACAAATGAAGTGTAATTCACATTTATTTACTCAGACATTCAAGGTTCAAGGGAAAGAGACGGAGTGAGATAGTTCAACCACCTTGAGGATGGTACTGGAAAACTGTTCAGTAGAAAGTGTACTAAAAATAAATCTAAGTTCTTTATTATTTTAACAATGTAGCAAAACACAGATTGCTACTTACCGTAAGTAAGACTAATCAAATTGCAGGCCATCACAATTTAAAGACACTCACATAATGTGAGCATATTTAATAGTGCCTATTGCAACCTTCTTTACAGTCAGTAGCACTCTGTCTTTTCCTGCATTGTTGATATTCCTATTTGGAGTTTCCATTGTTTGATTCTATATTACTTTCTTTTTCTTTGATCTGTAAGTATTTACTGATGCACGATAAATTGAAGAACTGTACAAACTAGGTGTACCATTATACAGGTATGAATTTAAGTGTAACATATGGTTCTTTATGTAAATGTTTGACTGATTCTACATCTTAGCAATACATTTGTTTCATGGATCCTTGGAACACTTAAGTAGAATAAAATACAAACATGGTCACTACTACACATAATAACTGTTTTCTTCAACTTTATCATCATCATCATCATCATCCAGGGTGTATACGTGGACAAGGAAAAAAAATTCCCGGATTTCCCGGTTAAAAATACACTTTCTCCTGGATGAAAATACACTTTTCCGTGTTAAGGGATTAGTATACTCTTCCTCGGCACTGTAAAACTCATCAGTCCCATGGTTTTATATGCAGGAGTAGAATTTCCCGGCACTTTAGAAAACGAAACTTAGAAGGGGGAAAACACGTTTTGAAAGGCCTTTGATGTGCAGCAACATGTACGCTGCATATTTTCGTATTACGAAGGTATAAATTTGAATTCCACCAAACACCGCATGTTACTTTCCGAAACATTGAAATCAAGATTGCGATGCGCTTTTTGTAAGACAGTCATAGCTCCTGTCACGTGATCTCGTCCGCTGATGGCAGCATAGGACACATGATGTAGTGAGCCAATAGCAAGATCACTCTTAAGTAGTGCGAACACACAAATAAGAAAAGTTAATGGTTTAAATTAATATACACAGCATTCTCATATAATATTGGTCTCGAAAATTAATAAGCTGGAAGAGAAGCTAAGCTTCCACATATAATGTTGATCTTTTTTGCGCGTGTTACACTTTGTAAGACACATCACACAAATGTGTCAGTAAAACGATGTAAATGTCTGATCTTTTGGGCTCGAAATTCTTCTAAATGAGAGTTAAACGCTTTGTGATTTAAGAAATTCATTGTACATTCTCGCACATAGTTCATCTTGCATAAAAGGAAATCTACTTTGAATGTAACGCTTTTCAAACCACCATTTGCAATAATTTTCTGTGACCTGTTAGAAATAGGTTCGTTTCAGCAGTTGCAAGAGAGCGCCAAATAACAGGCGTCACCGCGCTTGCGCAGCTACGATGACGCAGGAAGCCCGTATGTTCGTACGTGTAAAACATTAAAAGATCTTACGTATGGCATAAAAGAAACGAGACATCAGATGATACTTCAAGAGCGTCGGAATTTCGTGAACCATACTGAAACGCATAATTCGGCTTAAAATGCACAGTCGTATGCACATTTTCTTGGAGCACCAGTACTGTATTATCTCATGTTTGGTTCTTTATTATGGCATAATGCCATACGTGCACTTGAAATGCAGCGGACAGTTGAAACTAGGCAATAGTGTGAAATTAAACACTTTGTTTCAAATAAATTGACTGCCTCAGCAGAAAAGATTAACTTCAAGCCAAATCTCTTTACCAAACCGGCAAAAATAACTTCATCGTTCTGTCAGAAAGGTCGAAATAAAATCTGAAACTAATAACATATTTTAGCCTTCCGTAATTATGCGAGTGTATTTTAATTCATTTGATAGCTCCCGGCCACAAAAATCCGTTTTCTTATCATTTAACGTGAGAGCAATAAATGAAAAGGAAACAACAAAATCCCTGAACGTAAACACAGGTCACGCGGACGCTCCCCCACATCCCCACAACAACTCAGACTGCTCTGTCCATCAGCCCCAGATTTACTATATTTCCGAAACGAGCAATATTAAGTAGTGGCGTCCAGCCACATCTCTGTAACCAGAAGCGGGAGAAGGTACTACTCATACGGGACTCAACTGCGCATGCTCAAGAACCCGCCCGCAACAGCTCAAACAAATCTAATTTAAACAGTTGTCACGTCACGCTAGTCAGAGGCAGTTTGTTGTTATAAAGCATTGCATAGTCTTCCTAAAGCCTTTTACACACTTTGCTGTTGGCAGACGCTTGTATGAGCACTGTTTTGTTGTTGTATCAGTGTATTTCCTTTATTATTCTGCAGTAATATCCTTTGTTAGAGTATTGGTCCTTACCAGTCAAAATCACAAAAATTTAACTGAAAACTAAAAAAATGAAAAATTCCCGGAATTACTAAACAATTCCCGGGTTTTTCCCGGTTTTCTCCCGGATGAAAAAATTCCCGGGTTTTTCCCGGATCTCCCGGTTGTCCCGGGTCATATACACCCTGTCATCATTTCCATTTTTTAATTATTACTATTACAACTATAGTCATTCATTTCATAACATAAGAAGTTGTACGCCACATAAATCCAACAAATGTTACAAATATTTCAGTAGCTAAGACAATATACTTGCACATCCTGAAAAGTATCAATGAACTACAGAATCCACACTATGAAGTACAGTTCAAGTATAATGTAAAGTCTGAGATACTAACCTTTCTGCTAAAATGATCAAATGGAGTTGAACACACACATTCCCTTATATTCCGCAGGGTCCTCCAGTCCAGAGCAACTGAATTTAATTCTTCTGCTAACTGATCAACTGTGAGAACTTCTTTACTTTTAGCAGTATTGGGAACTAGGCATAGAGAGAGAGAGAAAACACAACCATAGCTAAAATATACCATCCAATACAAAATTTACCTTAAAATGCTACTGGTTATCTGCAAACTGTATTGTTTCATTAATTTACATTAACTCAAACTCGTCTTATGCAGGACATCTATGACGCGGATGCTCCTAACATCAAATAAATTGATAAGGCTATAACAGAATGAAGGAAGGAGGGAGAGAGAGAATGAATATTAGGATTTAACATCCCATCAGTATGTTGTGATAAGAAAAAGAACACAGAGTCAGACTGGAGACACAAGGAAAGAAGTGAGCCATTTCCTTTTCAAAGGAACCATCCTGGAATTGCCATAAGTGATGCAGAAAAAAGGTATCTGGAGAAACAGACAGGGAATTGGATCCTGAATCCAAGTCCACAGTCGTCCACTGCATCACGTTGTTCTGTAGTACAATGAGGTGTTCAGCAAATGGTGTTAGGCAAAGGGCAGAGCATATTGTTGATTGCTTAATACTTCTAACTCTACTGAGAAAAGAAATAATTGGATGATGTACTCTTTTAAACACAATTCAACAGCTCCTAAAACAAAGAGAAGACAGTGATGAAGAGATTATCAATGCATTTCACTGCCAACAAGGAATTTTTTTTAAGCCAGTAAAATGTGACTGAAGTCACATGACACACCTATTTCAGCTCTTTGTCTTTGAAAATTTAGTATAATGTTGGTGACACTGTGCTGGTCAATTACAGTATATGATTAGCACATTTCCCTGATTACCCGTTAGAAAAGTGAACACTGACATTCACTATATCACTGTATCAATCTAAAGAACAATTCTAAGCTTTTTTAGTAATCAGCAAAAGTACTACAGACATACTTGTGGGAAATAAGGAATCACTGTATTGATTACTACCAAGGTATCCAACGGCATGCACTTTATAAATATCAAGAAGAAAAGGTAAATCAATTCACAGCTGACAGTACTTCAGCTACATAGCCAATGCTCCTAATCATACAATAACTCCTTCGGGATGTATTGCATGCACAAAGCAAATATTGTATCTTTTTTTTTTTTTTTTTTTTTTTTTTTACACACATTGTGAAATACATATGCCATACATATCCTGGTAACATACAAACCATTGTTAATAGCAAGTTTCTCTGTACTCTCCTTAGTAGGTTCCAATCCTCCACAATTTTCATAGAGGTATTTGTTGTCAAGAACATCACTCCCATCAGGTACAGTTCTCACATTTCTTACTTTCATTTCTGACAACTGGTCTTTCAACGAGTTGATCCTCTGAAAAACATGAACACACTGAAATGAAGTGTGTGTGAGTATAGCCATGAAAGGGTAGGGTGGGGAGGGGAGGGGCAAGATGTAAAGATAAAATTTCATTTCAATGACAGTCAGCTGTAAGTAAGCGAGATGTACTGTGAGCAGAGGTGTGATAGAGGGGATGGGGTGAGAGGGGAGGGTGGAACTGTAAAATTTGTCCCGGGAAAGGACTGTATTGCTCCACCGCAATATGAGATGTGTTCTCCAGTATTTATATATGATGAAGATACAGTAAACCACTAGGAAAAAAGCACCATTCTCTGATTTGTTACTCATGTAACTGAAAGTTACACAGTTACTGTTTAGTGAGCAGTCCATTGATTTATTTATATGCATGTCAACTGAATTACACACCTAGTGGTGCCAGTAGCCTATATCACCTTACACTCAACTGCATTCCATTGCTACACTGACGTTAATTATTAACATAGACACAGGACTACTACAATTAGTGGCTCTGCTTTAATAGCTAGTGTTCAAAATAACATGCTTGGTTAAATGTGCATGATGACATTAATATGAACAACAAGCAAAATGTTGCGATTGTAATCCACATTTTAAAGTTGTATTTCAGGGTTATTTCTAAGCTGAGGGCTTTTAACAAAAACTTGATCTGAAACTAATTTTATCTACACAATTCCAACCAACTACTGTGTTTGTCACAGTGTAACAAAATCAGAAATTTAAATAACCAGCTGTGGTCAATAATCTGTGTTGTTCTACATCTACATCTATACTCCGCGAGCCACCTTACGGTGTGTGGCGGAGGGTACTTATTGTACCACTATCTGATCCCCCCTTCCCTGTTCCATTCACGAATTGTGCGTGGGAAGAACGACTGCTTGTAAGTCTCAGTATTTGCTCTAATTTCTCGGATCTTTTCGTTGTGATCATTACGCGAGATATATGTGGGCTGTAGTAATATGTTGCCCATCTCTTCCCGGAATGTGCTCTCTCGTAATTTCGATAATAAACCTCTCCGTATTGCGTAACGCCTTTCTTGAAGTGTCCGCCACTGGAGCTTGTTCAGCATCTCCGTAACGCTCTCGCGCTGACTAAATGTCCCCATGACGAATCGCGCTGCTTTTCGCTGGATCATGTCTATCTCTTCTATTAATCCAACCTGGTAAGGGTCCCATACTGATGAGCAATACTCAAGAATCGGACGAACAAGCGTTTTGTAAGCTACTTCTTTCGTCGATGAGTCACATTTTCTTAGAATTCTTCCTATGAATCTCAACCTGGCGCCTGCTTTTCCCACTATTTGTTTTATGTGATCATTCCACTTCAGATCGCTCCGGATAGTAACTCCTAAGTATTTTACGGTCGTTACCGCTTCCAATGATTTACCACCTATGGCATAATCGTACTGGAATGGATTTCTGCCCCTATGTATGCGCATTATATTACATTTATCTACGTTTAGGGAAAGCTGCCAGCTGTCGCACCATGCATTAATCCTCTGCAGGTCCTCCTGGAGTATGTACGAGTCTTCTGATGTTGCTACTTTCTTGTAGACAACCGTGTCATCTGCAAATAGCCTCACGGAGCTACCGATGTTGTCAACTAAGTCATTTATGTATATTGTAAACAATAAAGGTCCTATCACGCTTCCCTGCGGTACTCCCGAAATTACCTCTACATCTGCAGATTTTGAACCGTTAAGAATGACATGTTGTGTTCTTTCTTCTAGGAAATCCTGAATCCAGTCACAAACCTGGTCCGATATTCCGTAAGCTTGTATTTTTTTCACTAAACGTAAGTGCGGAACCGTATCAAATGCCTTCCTGAAGTCCAGGAATACGGCATCAATCTGCTCGCCAGTGTCTACGGCACTGTGAATTTCTTGGGCAAATAGGGCGAGCTGAGTTTCACATGATCTCTGTTTGCGGAATCCATGTTGGTTATGATGAAGGAGATTTGTATTATCTAAGAACGTCATAATACGAGAACACAAAACATGTTCCATTATTCTACAACAGATTGACGTAAGCGAAATAGGCCTATAATTATTCGCATCTGATTTATGACCCTTCTTGAAAATGGGAACGACCTGCGCTTTCTTCCAGTCGCTAGGTACTTTACGTTCTTCCAGCGATCTACAATAAATTGCTGATAGAAAGGGGGCAAGTTCTTTAGCATAATCACTGTAGAATCTTAAGGGTATCTCGTCTGGTCCGGATGCTTTTCCGCTACTAAGTGATAGCAGTTGTTTTTCAATTCCGATATCGTTTATTTCAATATTTTCCATTTTGGCGTCCGTGCGACGGCTGAAGTCAGGGACCGTGTTACGATTTTCCGCAGTGAAACAGTTTCGGAACACTGAATTCAGTATTTCTGCCTTTCTTCGGTCGTCCTCTGTTTCGGTGCCATCGTGGTCAACGAGTGACTGAATAGGGGATTTAGATCCGCTTACCGATTTTACATATGACCAAAACTTTTTAGGGTTCTTGTTTAGATTGTTTGCCAATGTTTTATGTTCGAATTCGTTGAATGCTTCTCTCATTGCTCTCTTTACGCTCTTTTTCGCTTCGTTCAGCTTTTCCTTATCAGCTATGATTCGACTACTCTTAAACCTATGATGAAGCTTTCTTTGTTTCCGTAGTACCTTTCGTACATGATTGTTATACCACGGTGGATCTTTCCCCTCGCTTTGGACCTTAGTCGGTACGAACTTATCTAAGGCGTACTGGACGATGTTTCTGAATTTTTTCCATTTTTGTTCCACATCCTCTTCCTCAGAAATGAACGTTTGATGGTGGACACTCAGATATTCTGCGATTTGTGCCCTATCACTCTTGTTAAGCAAATATATTTTCCTTCCTTTCTTGGCATTTCTTATTACACTTGTAGTCATTGATGCAACCACTGACTTATGATCACTGATACCCTCTTCTACATTCACGGAGTCGAAAAGTTCCGGTCTATTTGTTGCTATGAGGTCTAAAACGTTAGCTTCACGAGTTGGTTCTCTAACTATCTGCTCGAAGTAATTCTCGGACAAGGCAGTCAGGATAATGTCACAAGAGTCTCTGTCCCTGGCTCCAGTTCTGATTGTGTGACTATCCCATTCTATACCTGGTAGATTGAAGTCTCCCCCTATTACAATAGTATGATCACGAAACTTCTTCACGATGTTCTGCAGGTTCTCTCTGAGGCGCTCAACTACTACGGTTGCTGATGCAGGTGGTCTATAGAAGCATCCGACTATCATATCTGACCCACCTTTGATACTTAACTTAACCCAGATTATTTCACATTCGCATTCGCTAATAACTTCACTGGATATTATTGAATTCTTTACTGCTATAAATACTCCTCCACCATTGGCGTTTATCCTATCCTTGCGGTATATATTCCATTCTGTGTCTAGGATTTCGTTACTGTTCACTTCCGGTTTTAACCAACTTTCCGTTCCTAATACTATATGCGCACTATTTCCTTCAATAAGAGATACTAATTCAGGAACCTTGCCCTGGATACTCCTGCAGTTTACCAATATTACGTTAACTTTTCCTGTTTTTGGTCTCTGAGGATGGACGTTCTTTATCAACGATGATAATGTCCTCTCTGGTAAGCCGTCAGGTATTTTATCGTTTCGCCCAAGGGGGGGTCCCTCTAACCTGTTGTTGTTGTTGTTGTTGTCGTTCATCGTCTTCAGTTGAAAGACTGGTTTGACCCACTAACCACATTTCTCTGACCTGGGGCAAGTATCTTTACCTCACAATAACTAATGCACCCTACAACAACATCATAAATAGATAATCCAGGATGTAATGTAACAACATTATGAGAAGGAAAATTGCTACTCACCATATAGCGAAGATGCTGAGTCGCAGATAGGCACAACAAAAAGACTCTCACAATTACAGCTTTCGGCCATTAAGGCCTTCATCAACAATACACACACACACACACACACACACACACACACACACACACACACACACACACACACAAATGCAACTCACACACATGACTGCAGTCTCAGGAAACTGAAAGCACACTGCGAGCAGCAGCATCAGTGCATGATGGGAGCGGCAACTGGCTGGGGGTAAGAAGGAGGCTGGGGCGGGGAGGGGGAGGCATAGTATGGTCGGGGTGATGGACAGTGAAGTGCTGCAGGTTAGACGGAGGGCGGGGGATAGGTGGGAGTTGGGGGGGGGGGGGGGGAGACTAGCGGAAAAGGAGAGAAATAAGAAGACTAGGTGTGGCGGTGGAATGATGGCTTTGTAGCACTTAAATGAGAACAAGGAAGGGGCTTGATAGGTGAGGACAGTGACTAATGAAAATTGAGGCCATGAGGGTTATGGGAACGTAGGATGTATTCCAGGGAAAGTTCCCACCTGCGCAATTCAGAAAATCTAGTGTTGGTGGGAAGGATCCATATGGCACAGGCTGTGAAGCAGTCATTGAAATAAAGGATATCATGTTTGGCAGCGTGTTCAGCAACAGGGTGGTCCACTTGTTTCTTGGCCACAGTTTGTCAGTGGCCATTCATGCGGACAGACAGCTTGTTAGTTGTCATGACCACATAGAATGCAACATAGTGGTTCCAGCTTAGCTTGTAAACCACGTGACTGGTTTCACAGGTAGCCCTGCCATTGATGGGATAGGTGATGTTAGTGACCTGACTGGAGTAGGTGGTGGTGGGAGGATGTATAGGACAGGTCTCGCATCAAGGTCTACTATAAGGGTATGAGCCATGAGGTAAGAGATTGGGAGCAGGGGTTGTGTAAGGATGGAGGAGTATATTGTGTAGGTTCAGTGGACGGCAGAATACCACTGTGGGAGGGATGGGATGGATAGTGGGCAGGACATTTCTCATTCCAGGGCACAACGAGAGGTAATTGAAGCCCTGGCGGAGAATATAATTCAGTTGCTCCAGTACCGGATGGTACTGAGTTATGAGAGGAATGCTCCTCTGTGGCCGGACTGTGGGACTTTGGGAGGTGGTGGGAGACTGGAAATATAAGGCATGGCAGATCTGTTTTTGTAAAAGGTTGGGAGGATAATTACGGTCAGTGAAGGCTTCAGTGAGACCCTCAGTATATTTCAAGACGGATTGCTCGTCACTGCAGATCTGACGACCATAGGCGGCTAGGCCGTACGGAAGGGCCTTCTTCGTATGGAACAGGTGGCAGCTGTTGAAGTGGTGGTATTACTAGTGGTTAGCAGGTTTGATATGGACAGAGGTGCTGATGTAGCCATCTTTGAGGTGGACATCAACACCTGGGAAGGTGGCTTGTTGGGTTGAGTAGGACCAGGTGAAGCAAATGCGGGAGAAGTTGTAGCGGTTCTAGAGGACTGTGAGCATGGTGTCCTCACCTTCAATCCAGATAGCAAAGATGTCATCAATGAATCTGAACTAGGTGAGGGTTTAGGATTCTGGGTTTTTAGGAAGGACTTCTCTAGATGGCCTATGAATAGGTTGACATCGGACAGTGTCATGTGGGTGCCCATAACCATACCCCAGATTCATTTGTAGGTAATGTCTTCAAAGGAGAAGTCAATGTGGGTGAGAATATAGTTGGTCATGGCAACTAGGAAGAAGGTTGTTGGTTTGGAATCCATCAGGTGTTGGGAACAGTAGTGTTCAACAGTGGTAAGGCCATTGGCATTAGGAATGTTAGTGTGCAAGGAGGTTGCATGAATAGTGACGAGCAGGGCATTGTGTGGTAAACGGACAGGAGCTGTAGAGAGTCAATGGACGAAATGGTTGGTATCTTTTATATAAGAGAGTAGGTTCCAGGTAATAGGTTGAAGGTGTTGGTCTATGAGAGCAGAGTGTCTCTCAGTGGTGGCACAGTAACCAGCCACAATGGGGTGTCTTGAGTGGTTAGGTTTATGGACTTTAGGAAGCATGTAGAAGGTAGGAGTGTGAGGAGTGGTAGGGGTGAGTAGAGTGATGGGTTCTGGGTTGAGGTTCTGGGATGGGCCTAAGAATTTGGGTAGTGACTGTAGATTCTGCTGGATTACTGGAATAAGGTCACTGAGGCAAGGTTTGTAGGTGCAAGTATCCGAGAGCTGGCAGAGTCCTGCCACACAATCCTTGCGGTTCAAAACAACAGTGATGAAGCCTTTGTCTGCATGTAGGATTATAAGGTCAAGATCAATTTTTAGATAGCGGACTGTGTTTCTTTCTGCAGATGTAAGGTTAGTTTGCATGTTGAGGGATTTGGGGGATGATGGTGATGGAAGGTTTGAGGTTAAGGGATTCTGGGAAATTTACAGGGGATGGTTTGGGGGCAGCTGATGTGGATCACAGTTGGGTGGAGGAGTGAACTGAGTTAGGTAAGGTTCAATATTGGTCTTTGGCCGAGTATGATTGGTAGGGTAGGTGGCAAAAAAAGTGTTTCCACTGTAGGGACCAAGAGAATGTATTTAACAAATCCTGCATGATTGGATTTGGGAGTGTGGCAAAAGGTGAGGTCTTTGGAAAGGACTGATATTTCTGTGGGGCTAAGGCTTCTGGAGGAAAGGTTCATGACTGTGTTGCGAGTCTGTTTAGGTTCTGGATTCTGTGAGTTGGTGGGAGGGAGATTTGGAGGATGGGTAAAGTGTAGTAGGCCTGTGATACAGGGTTTGTCAGCTATGGGAGGACGTGGGAGAGGTTTGGAGGTGGCTGTAGAGGTGGTGGACAGTGATACTCCAAGGCGGGAGTAGGAAGTGAGCAGGATGGAGAGCTCTTTGAGCTGGCATTGTGCATGTTCCTCAAGTTCCTGCAGGGCAAGAGCTGAAATGTGTGTTATGGGTTCCAGGAATTTTGAATAGCATAGCAGGAGAATTTTGCAAATGGTGAGAAGGTACTGCAAGGAGGTCTGGGCTTGGTTGATATTGTTTTGCAGGTCTATGTGGAGGTCATTGTGAAAAGAGGGGTGGCAGCCAGAGATGGGTAATTTGATGGTAGGGCCATTAGGGAGGAATCCATGAGCCACGCAATAAAGCAGGCACAGTATGTGGGACTGTGATCTCGTTAGGGATAAGGAAACTTTTCTGTACTGATGCAGACGGAAGGAGTAGAATTACATACAAAAATACACCCAAATATGTGTGAAAATTCATGAAAAGGATGAAACAAGATGAAATACGAAGGAGTCAACAATAGGGATAGGCGAAAACTCGCTAAAATTGACGAGAAGTCACAAGGATCAAAGTAAATAATAATTAATAAAAATATATATTACTGTGGGTGGCAGGTCTGAGAATGGATAAATGTGAAGAAGGGGGATGGCAGATGTGACTGGATGGTGGAATTACTGCGAGTGAACTAGGATAGAATGGAGAAAGTGTGGGGGGTGGGAAGGGATTCGTAGCATGTACAAGATCGTCTGGCACCGGAAAGGCATGGGAGTTAACACGCAAAAACATGGGAAATGACACAGGGAGAGTGATCAATTTGAAAGATTGGATTAATTACATTGGTGGGGGTAATGTGGTACATAAGATGCTGCACCACCAATCAGCGTGGTCTTGTAGCTGTCTGTTGTGTGCAGCCGAGATGGTTCATACAGTGTGGCTCGTAAGTACAGTGTGCAGCATGATTTGTAAGGTGACAAGAGAAACACAGAAGAGAAGAGAAAAGAGGACGGACATTGAGTACAATGATGCAAAAGAAAACAGTAACAAAGGAAAACAGCAGTGGGTTAGGATTAAAAAAAAAGCTACCAGGCAAAAATCAAACAATGAAAAATCCAGGATGGAATGTAACAATATTATGAGAAGGAAAAGTACTTCTCACCATATAGCTAAGGTGCTGAGTCGCAGATAGGCACAACAAGAAGACTCTCACAATTACAGCTTTCGGCCATTAATGCTCCCCCCACCCCAGCCGCCTCCTTTCTCAGTCGCCACTCGCATCATGCACTGGTGCTGCTGCTCACAGTGTGCTTTCAGTTGCCTGAGACTGCAGTCATGTGTGTGAGTTGTGTTTGTGTGATTGTGTGAGTGTGTGAGCGTGTGTGTGTGTGTGTGTGTGTATTTTTGACGAAGGCCTTAATGGCCGAAAGGTGTAATTGTGAGAGTCTTTTTGTTGTGCCTATCTGTGATTCAGCATCTCTGTTATATGGTGAGTAGCAACTTTCCTTCCCATAATATTATTAATATAAGGAATAGGGTAGATTCCTACTCACTCTAAAGATGACCTACTGGGTTGTAGACAGGCACAACAGGAAGACTGTTACACATGCAGCTACTGGCCAAATCCCTCCTCTGCGAAGAAAATATACATACACTTTCACACAAGTAAACACACCCCACACACAGTTGGCCACAACCACTAACAAATCTGAGCAGAATCCAACTGCCACCTAATAACAATCTGGAGTGGGGTGAGGAAGGGGGGAGGGATAGCAGGGTACAGGTGGGGGAGAGAGAAGAGCATGGTCTGGCAGAGCCCACACAGAGACTAGAGAAGCCACAGGCTGTGTCAGGTGGTGGTGGTGGTGGTGGTGGTGGTGGTGGTGGTTGTGTGTGTGTGTGTGTGTGTGTGTGTGTGTGTGTGCGGTGTGGGGGGGGGAGGGGGGAGGGGGAGAGGACAATGGGGAGTTCAAAAGGAGAAGAGAGTAAAACGACAGGAGAGGAGAGTAAAACGAGGGGAGAGGAGAGTAAAACGAGGGGAGAGGAGAGTAAAACGAGAGGAGAGGAGAGTAAAATGAGAGGAGAGGAGAGGAAAACGAGAGGAGAGGAAAACGAGAGGAGAGGAAAACGAGAGGAGAGGAAAACGAGAGGACAGGAAAAGGAGGAGAGTGGAAAAGGAGAGGAAATGGAGGAGAACGGAACAGGAGAGAAGACGAAAAGGAGGGGAGCAGGAAAAGGGAAATGATGGTGAGATACATTGGCAGAGAGCGGCACACAAAGAGAATGAGTGAATGTGAGAGGGAATGTGATAGGGTAAGGGGGCAGAAACTGTTCGGTGGAGGGTGTGAGGGCAGTAAGTTACCGTAAGTTGAGGCTGTGAGAATTTCAGGAGAAGAGACTATATTGTAAGGATAACTTCCATCTGCGGAGTGCAGAAAAGCTTGTGGTAGACGGAAGGATCCAGACGGCCCGAGTTGTGAAGCAGCCATTGAAATCAAGGATGTTATGTTCCACAGCATTTTGTGCCACAGGGTGGTCTACTTTACTTTTGGCCACAGTTGGGCAGGGCCATTCACCATGGTGGACAGCTGGTTGGTAGTCATACGATTGCTGCAGAGCTGGTACACAACATGGCTGCTTTCACTGGTGGGGTAGAAGTGCTGGGTGGTTGGACAGGTCAGGCCTTGCACCTAGGTCTCCTATAGGTATATGATCCTGTGGAAAGTGGCTGGGATTGGGGGTGGGATAGGGATGGACTAGGAAGTAGTGGAGGCTGGGTGGGGAATGGAACACCATTTTAGGAGGGTGGGAAGGATCTTGGGTAGGATGCCCTATTTCACGGCATGATATGTAATCAGAGCCCTGATGAAGAATGTGTTTCAGTTATTCCATTTCAGGCTGGTACTGTGTGACTAAGGGGGCACTCTTTTGTAGCTGGCTCTTGGGGGTGGTGGTAAGATTGGGGGCATGTGGGGAAACAGCATGGGAAATCTGCTTGAAAACTACATCCGAGGAGTGGTGCCTGTCTGTGAAGATCTTGACAAGACCTTCAGCATACTGGGAAAGGGAGCTGAGTTCTTGTCACTGTAGATACGTCCCGGGTAGCAAGGCTGTATGGGAGTGACTTTTTGATGCGGAAGGAGTGGCAGCTGTTAAAATGTAGGTACTGTTGGTGACTGGTGGGTTTAATGTGAACAGAGGTGTGGATGGAGCCATCAGAGATGAGAAGAGCAACATCTAGGAAGTTGACATGCTGGTTTGAGAAGGACCAGGTGAAGTGGATGGGTGAGAAACTGTTGAGGTTCTGAAAGAATGAGGGTAAGGTGTCCTGGCCTTGAGATATTATCAATGAACTTGAACCAGACCAGGAGACTGGGGTTCTGAGAGACTAGGAAGGTTTCCTCTAGATGACCAATAAACAGGGTGGCATACAAGGGTCCCATGCGGGTGCTCAGGGCTGCGAAGCAGATTTGTTTTTGTACCTTTGCATCAAAGGAGAAGTAGTCATATATTAGGACAATGTTGGCTAGGTGAATGAGAAATGAGATATTAGGTTTGGAATGTGGAAGACACTGGGAGAGGTAGTGTTCAACTGTTACCAGACCATGGGACTCGGGATGTTGGTTTATACATAAGTGGTGTCATCAGTGGCCAGCAGGGAACCAGGAGGTAAAGGGGGGGAAGGATATGGAGGACAGTTGATGAAGGAAATGGTTGGTATCTTTGACGTGGGAGGCTAGATTAAGGGGAAACTGTTTGGAGGTGTTGGTCAATGAAGGCCGAAATCCTTTCTGTGAGGGCACAATAACCAGCTACAATGGGACGTTCCGACCTGTTGGGTTTGTGAATTTTGGGGAGCATGTAGGTGTTGTGTGGGTTTTCATAGAGGTGGAGAGGGAAATAGATTCAAGGAAGAGATTGTGGGAAAGGCCTAACCCTTTAAGCAGGGATTGGAGATTAAATGGTTCAAATGGCTCTGAGCACTGTGGGACTTAACATCTGAGGTCATCAGTCCCCTAGAACTTAGTACTACTTAAACCTAGCTAACCTAAGAACATCACACACATCCATGCCCGAGGCAGGATTCGAACCTGTGACCGTAGCAGTCGCGCGGTTCCAGACTGAAGCGCCTAGAACCGCTCGGCCACTCCAGATGAGTTTATAGGCCTTTTTCTCCCTACACCCCACCTCCTGATGCTGCACCTGGCAGTCTCTAGTGCCTGTGTGCCCTGCCAGACAACACTTTTCTCTTCCCTCACCCATACTCTGCTACCCCACACTCTTCCCCGCCCCACTCCAGATTGATATTCATGTGACAGTCTCAGTCTGGTCAAAGCTGACAGTGGTGACAGCCGAGTGTGCATGACGTGCTTGCTTGTGTGAATGTTAGTATGTTTTCTTTGCTGAGGAAGGCCTTGGCCAATAGCTGCATGTGTAACAGTCTTTTTGTTGTGCCTGTCTGCAACTCACAGGTCATCTTTATGGCAAGTAGCGACAATACATTCCTTAGATTTTTGTTATTCCAGCCTGGAGTTTCCAGTGCTTGTTAATGCACCCTACATCCATTTGAACTCACTTGCTGTACTGTGGCCATGGCCTCCCTCTACAATTGTTATCCTACACACTTCCTTCCAGTGGTGAATTAGCTATTTCTTGATGTCTCAGCAAGTGTCCTATTCAACCAATCCCTTTTCCTAGTCAAGTTGCACCATGAATTACTTCCCTCTATGATTCAATTAAGTACCACCTCATTAGTTACCAGATCTATCCCACTAATCTTCAGCATTCTTCTGCATCACCACTTTTCAAAAGTTTCTATTCTTTTCTTGTCTCCTCTGTTTACTGCCAACATATCACTCTGGTTATGTTGTTGATATATACTTTCAGAAAAGACTTCCTAACAAAATTATATTACATATAATACAAATGTTCTAAATTCTGTTCTGCTGGAGAGACAAAAACAATTGAAAGTCCATTACGAAAAAGCTAGATTGCTACTCACCATAAAGACTACACATTGATTGCACACAGGCACAACAATAAGAGTGTTATACATTGAGCTTTCAGCCAAAGACTTCTTCAGAAAAGAAAACACACACACACACACACACACACACACACACACACACACACACAAACACACACACAACTGCTATCAGTAGCCGCTCCGCCAGAATGCAACTGTGTCATATTGCAAAGCACCAGTCAGGAGTGGGCAGTGGAAATGATAGCAGGGTACAGATGGTGGGAGAGAACCAGTACAGTCTGGCAGAGCGTGCAGGATATAGATGGCGGCAGGATAAGGCTACCAGACACAACATTGGGAGGCTTGTTGGAAAGAGAGAGGCCGGTGAAGTGGAAACTGTTGGGTGGAGGGTGTGGGAACATTAAGTTACCATATATTGAGGCCAGGATGAATTCAGAAGCTTGGAACATGTTGTAAGGGTAACTCCCATCTCCACAGTTCAGGAAAGACGGAAGCTGGTGGTAGAGGGGACAATTCTGATGGTTCGGGTTGTGAAGCAGCCACTGACACCCAGTGTTTTATGTTCAGCTGCATATTGCACCACAGGGTGGTCCACATTGCTCCTGGCCACACTTTGGTGGAGGCCATCCATCCTGCTAGACAGCTGGTTGGTAGTCATAGCAATATTAAAAGCTGTTTGATGATTGCAGCAGGGCTGGTATATGACATGGCTTATTCCACAAGTGGCCTGGGGTCTGATGGGGTAGGATAAATCTGTGACAGGACTGGAATAGGAGTGCTGGATGTGTGTGTTTGGCAAGTTTTCCAGCTGGGACTTCCACAGGGATATGATCCCAGTGGCAAGGGACTGTGACTGGGGGTGGCACAGAGATCAACTAGGAAGTTGTGGAGGGTGGATGGGTGACAGAACAGCACCTTAGAAAGGACGGAATGGATCTTTGATTATCTATCATCATGAGTGACATCCGACCAAAGTCCTGATGAAGGATGTGGTTCAGTTGTTCCAGTCCGGGATAGTACTGGGTGACAAAGAGGCTGCTCCTTTGTAGCTGGTTCTTGGTAGTAGTGGGAGGACAGGGGCCGTGGGGATCTGGCACCAGAAATCTGTTTGGGGGCTAGGTCTGGGGAAAAGTGCCTGCCTGCTGAAGGCTTTTGTGAGACCTCCAGCATACTGCGGAAGGGAGTTTTTGTCACTGCAGATATTCTGTCCCCAGGTGGCCAGGCTAAATGGGAGGGAATTTTTGGTGTGGAGAAGGGATGATACCTGTCAATATGCAGATACTGTTGATGGTTCGTAGTTTTAATGTGGACAGAGGTGTGGCTGGAGCCATCACGGAGGTGGTGGTCACCGTACAGGACAGTGGCATGCGAGGTGAAGTGGATGGGAGACAAGGTGTTGAGATTGTGAAGAATGAGGATATGTTGCACTTTCCTGAGTCCACATAATAATGATATCATCAAAGAACCTGAACCACACCAGGGGTTTGAGATGTTACGGAGGCTAGGGAGGTTTCCTCTAGATGGCCCATAAATAGGTTGTGACATGACACAGTTGGATTGTGGCTGAAGCAGCAAGAGATAGCGGGCTTGTGTTTGTGTGCTCCAATCTAAAGTCTGAAGAAGGCTTTGGCTTAAAGCTTAATGTGTAACAGTCCTTCCACTGTGTGTGTCTGCAACTCAATATGTCACCTTCATGATGAGTAGCAATCTGTCTTTCATAATCCTGTGATATCCCAACCTGGACTTTACATTGCCCGATTTTGTCTAACAGTTTTCTTCCATCCCACAGCCCAGTGTTATTTTCCTTTTACCATTCTCTAAAGCATTACTCTACTCCATGTCTGTTCTTTCTAATTTCCTGTGTTTTTTCATCTCCTTCCAAACCACACATGCTCTGACATCCGAACAGTACCAACAGTCTCAACTATACACAACATACGGCAATTTGACTGCACCGACTGCTGGTGCAACATCTCATACCACAAATCCTTCCCATTGATAATTATAATTATTCCTTCTGATCATATTTTCTACCTCATTCTCATGTATTCTTTGCATGTTATTTTCCACACCAACCTGTGCCACACAAATTTGTGCACCATGACCTAACCAATCTCTCCCGGCCCCTTTCACCCTTATCTCAACATGCACACACTTCTGTACATCAGCTACTCCATTCTTTTTCCTCATATTTTTGTACATTTTTTATGTATGTGTTTGTGCTTGTGCACATTGTTATGTATTTGTGGTATTTTTACATACCTGTACTTATTTCCATGCATCTCATTCTGTTACCCAGCTCCCTTCATATGCCCATTTTCTACATCATTTCCAGTTATCCCTTTCCCTCGCTAAAACCCAGCCTGACATCATTTTCCTTAAACACTGGCTAAACCACAGAATCCCCCACAAACTAACCCTCAAAATTCCTATCTCTGGATCCCACCCCTACTTTTACAATGAGCTTCACCTTACCAGATTCTGCAAGTCTGTAACTCACAAATCTGGTACTGCAAAAATGCATCTTCACAGCACAAGCATTCCAGAACCACTTCTGCTTCCTCGACAGAATACTGCTACTGTGCACTCTCTACTATGTACATCACATCTCTCATATTGGATCCATTACACTACAGCACCTGGAACAGCATTCCAGACACCACCTCCCCCTATCCTACCCAAAGTTTCCTCATCCATCCCTGTACCACCTAAACCCTGCCTGACTGACCTCCTCAAATTGCCACAGCCCCCCTAAACTTTCTATCAGCACTCCATTAAACCCAGAGCCGAAACAATTCCAGAACACTGTTGTTAACATTTTCACCAAAATACTCAGCTCCATAGAAGTTTCAGTCATATCCAAAGGTCTGACTTTCAGTCCAATGGCAAAATGTAAACATGTTGGACTTGTCGAAGACCTCCTCTCTTTCTCCTGATCCTTCAAATAGAAAACCTTCATGAGCAATAATTCCTCAAACCAAGGCCAAACTAATCCTAATACTGAACCCTACGTCCCCAGTTCATATCACCATCCAACCATCGTCCCCCCCCCCTTCCCACCTAACCACACCCTGGTCACCTTCCAGAAAATCCTTACTTCCAACCTGGCCTCACCATCCTTCCACACGTCCCTTCCTCAGAACACCAATATTTCAGCGGAAGAAATGAAAGCCATACAAAGCCTCGGAGCAGATCCTGACCTAATCATCCTGCCTGCAGACAGTGACTCCGCCACTTTGGTTATGAACCACTCCTCCACCTATAGACTCTGCCAGAGTAAACCCATCCCAGGAGTCCAACATAATCTCCAGTCCCAGTTTAAAGCCTTAGATACTTCCCATAAGTACCACATCCTTCATCAGAGCTCTGATTATCTATATCATGCCCTAAAATGAGGGATATTCTATCCAAGACCCTTCCCATCCCTCCTAAAGTGATGTTCTGTCACCCACCCAAACTAAAAAACATCCTACTCGATCCCTATGCCACTCCCAAGCCCAACCCCATGCCACAGGGATCATATACCTGTGGAAGACCAAGGTGCAAGACTTTTCCAATAAACCCACCCAGCACTTACTATTCTAATTCTGTCACAGCCTTATCCCATCCCATCAGAGACTGGGCTGCCTGTGACTGCAGCCACGTCACACACCAGCTCTGCCACAATCACTGCACAGCTTCTTATATTGGTGTCACTATAAACCAGCTGCCCACCAGGATGAATGGCCACCACCAAACTGTGGCCAAGAGCAAAGTGGACCACCCTGCAGCACAACATGCAGCTGAACATAATGTGCTTGATTTCAATGGCTGCTTCAGACCCAGGCCACTGAGATCCTACCCTCCACCACCAGCATTTCTAAAGCGTGCAAATGGGACTTATCCTCACAACACAGTCTCCATTTCTGAGGTAACCCTGGCCTCAAACTATGGTAACCTACTGGCCCCACAGCCTCCACCCAACAGTTTCCATCCATCTGTGCTATCACCTCCTCCCAACTCACAACTCCTCACCCTCACTGTGTGCCACTCCCTGCCAATGCATCTACTAGTCTTTTTCTGCTCTTCTCCTTTCCTGTTCTACCCTCCCCTCCTCTCCTCTCCCACAGCCTCCTGACACTACACCTGGCAGCCTTGTCCTGCCAGCATCTAGTCTCTGCATGTTCTATCAGGCTGCACCGACTTCTTCCCCCCCACTTGTACCCTGCTATCCCTGTCCCACTCAGGAGTGGTGCTGCAGCATGGCATAGTTGCATTCTAGTTGGAGCAGATGGAGATAGCGGTCATGTGTGCAGGAGATGTGCTTCCTTACTTGAATGTGTGTGCGTGTTTTCCTTTCTGAAGAAGGCTTTGGCTGAAAGCTCCACGTGTAACAGTCTTTTCATAGCACCTGTTGCAACTCAACGTGTCATCTTTACGGTGAGTGTCAATCTATCCTTTTCATAATACTGGAGAGAGAACCACTTTCATACTATCAACAAATTTGGCATTTTTTAATCCAGTTTCCTTCTATTGCAATTTTGACTGTAGCACTTGTTGGTTTCATTGCTAATATATTCAAATACATCGTTCCCAATATATAATTCTACGATATCCTTGATGCACTGTGTATCTTTGGGAAATGTGTGGATCTGAAGATTCTTCAAGTTTATTACTGGTCCTCAGTAAACCATAGTCTGTCTTCTTCGTCCAATTCATCCGAATCAGTTGGCAACCGTAGTGTTCGCCGAATTCTTCTTGGACGTATTTCACTATCTTTCGATGATTATGCTTCACTTTCATTTTTTTGATATCCAATGTCTTGTTCCCAATTGGCCAAGTTGTCCGGAATGTCAGACAAGACATCCGTGCATTCATCATAAATGATCATATTGTCTCTTTCATCTGCCATGATGAAAGTGCCCAAGTACTTATAAAAACAAAAAACTTGTTGCTGTGTGTAACTTATTGTTATCTAAACAAAACACCAACAGAATGAAAGAGATACTAAAGTGCTGTCACCGGCCACTGAGCGATACTATGCTCACACCACCACTGTGGTATCGCCAGACTGCAAAGTGTTAATATCTTTGATATTTTCTTAATATCACCCATAATTCCCTCTCCTCGTTTGTTCTTATTGGACACAGTGATACTTGGCATAAGAATACTTCCACTGCCACAAAATATTGTAAATTTGAAAACTGAAGTTGCAGACGTATTTCTGGGTCAGTTTGTTGCAAGTTGTCATAATGTCAAAATATTCAAATTACACAGCAAAATTTAAATTAAAAGTGTTATCTTATGCCGATACAAATGGAGTAAAAGCTGCAGAAAGATATTTCTCCACTGATCCTAATTCAATATGATACTGGCGGAGACAAAAAGATAAACTCATGGCTGCAAAGGCAAGCTCCAAATCTTTCTGTGGGCCTGAAACTGTAAATATCCCCAAAACTGATAATTGTGTAATTGCTTATGTCAATGAGTTTAGAAATGATGGTTGTACTATCTCTTATTAAATGATTCAGAACAAAGCTCACGAGATACTTGCCATGCTCAACACTGACAGAAAGGATTTTAAAGCAAGAATTAGTTGGGTGTTTCGTTTTATGAGATGGCAAAATCTCATTCTACAAAGGAGAACATCTTTGAGCCAGCACTTACCTTGAGACTACACTGATAAGGTAATTGAATTCCATCATTACGTAACTGTGACAGCAATATGACTATTTGCTCTCCCATGTCGGTAATGCTGACCAGACACCAATGTGTTCTGATACGTGCTACACCACCACCATTGTTCCAACTGGCTCAAAAAAGTGTCCCAGTGAATATAATTGTAACAGAGAAACTAAGGTGCACAGTGATGTGCATTACAGCAGATGGCAATGAACTTCCACCACGTGTAATCTTTAAAAGGAAGACATTACCAAAGGAGATTGCCCTACATGGAATTCATTTACGAGTTCAGGAAAAGGGCTGGATGACAGCAGGCTTGATGATGAATTGTTGAAGGGATGGAGAAATGATGTATCAGGCAGGTAAAAGTTATATTAATGGTAATTTGTGAAAAAAGTAGTACCTACTAGTATTTCCTGTTTTATACGAGCAGTCAATCATGAAAGAAGGTTGTATACGTGGAAGAGGCCTGGAGACACTGGAAGGTTTCAGACAGTTTATATAATAGTAAGACAGAGATTTAGGAACCAGGTTTTAAATTCTGAGGCATTTCCAGGGGCAGATCTGTAATCTGACCACAATCTATTGGTTATGAACTGTAGATCAAAACTGAAGAAACTGGGAAAAGGTGGGAGTTTAAGGAGATGGGATCTGGGTAAACTGAAAGAACCAGAGGTTATAGAGAGTTTCAGAGAGAGCATTAGGGAATGATTGACAAGAAACACGGAAAGGAATACAGTAGAAGAAGAATGGATAGCTTTAAAAGATGAAATTGTAAAATCAGCAGAGGAGCAAGTAGATAAAAAGATGAGGTCTTGTAGAAATCCTTGGCTAACAGAAGAGATATCGAACTTAATTGATGAAAGGAGAAAATACAAAAATGCAGTAAATGAAGCAGGCAAAAAGGAATATAAACGTCTCAAAAATGAGATCGACAGAAAGTGCAAAATGGCTAAGCAGGGATGGCTAGAGGACAAATGTAAGGATGTAGAGGCTTGTCTCACTAGGGGTAAGATAGATACTGCCTACAGGAAAATTAAAGAGACCTTTGGAGAAAAGAGAGCCACTTGTATGAATATCAAGAACTCAGATGGAAACCAGTTCTAAGCAAAGAAGGGAAAGCAGAAAGGTGGAGGGAGTATATAGAGTGTCTATACGAGGGCGATGTTATGGAAATGGAAGAGGACATACATCAAGATTAAATGGGAGATATGATACTGCATGAAGAATTCGGCAGAGCACTGAAAGACCTTAGTCGAAACAAGGCCTTGGGAGAGCTGGTCCTGACAAAACTCTACCATCTGGTGAGCAAGATGTGTGAGACAGTCGAAATACCCCCGGACTTTCAGAAGGATATAATAATTCCAATCCCAAAGAAGCAAGTCTTGACAGGTGTGAAAATTACCGAACTATCAGTTTAATAAGTCATGGCTGCAAAATACTAACACAAATTCTTTACAGACGAATGGGAAAACTGGTAGAAGCCAACCTCGGGGAGGATCAGTTTGGATTCAGTAGAAATGTTGGAATACGTGAGGCAATACTGACCCTACGACGTATCTTAGAAGATAGATTTTAAGGAAAAGCAAACCTACGTTTCTAGCATTTGTAGACTGAGAGAAAGCTTTTGGCAATGTTGTTGGAGTACTCTCTTTCAAATTCTGAAGGTGGCAGGAATCAAATGCAGGAAGCGAGAGGCTATTTACAATTTGTACAAAAAACAGATGGCAGTTATACGAGTCGAGGGGCATGAAAGGGAAGCAGTGATTGGGAAGGGAGTGATACAAGATTGTAGCCTATGCCCGATGTTATTCAATCTGTATATTGAGCAAGCAGTAAGGGAAACAAAAGAAAAATTTTGAGAAGAATTAAAATCCATGGAGAAGAAATAAAAAAACTTTGAGGTTCGCCGATGCCATTGTAATTCTGCCAGAGACAGCAAAGGACCTGGAAGAGCAGTTGAACGGAATGGACAGTGTCTTGAAAGGAGGACATAAGACGGACATCAACAAAAGCAAAACGAGAATAATGGAAAATAGTCTAATTAAATCAGGTGATTCTGAGGGAATTACATTAGGAAATGAGACACTTACAGTAGTAGATGAGTTTTGTTATTTGGGGAGCAAAATAACTGATGATGGTCGAAGTAGAGAGGATATAAAAGGTAGACGGGCAATGGAAAGAAAAGTGTTTTTGAAGAAGAGAAATTTTGTTAACATCGAGTGTAGATTTAATTGTCATGAAATCTTTGCTGAAAGTGTAGCCATATATGGAAGCGAAACATGGACGATAACTAGTTCACACAAGAAGGAATGGTGAAGATTAGATGGGTAGATCACATAACTAATGAGGAGGTACTGAAGAATTGGGGAGAAGATAAATTTGTGGAAGAACTTGACTAGAAGATGGGATCGGTTGGTAGGACATGCTCTGAGGCATCAAGGGATCTCCAATTTAGTATTGGAGGGCAGTGTGGAGGGTAGAAATCGTAGAGGGAGACCGAGAGATGAATACACTAAGCAGATTCAGAAGGATGTAGGGTGCAATAGTTACTTGGACATGACACAGCTAGTGCAGGATACAGTAGCATGGGGAGCTGCATCAAGCCAGTCTCTGGACTGAAGACCACAAAAACAATGAGCAGTCAACACATGTTAACGTAATTCCTGTATAGGGAAGGACATTTCAAATGAAATGTCGCAGACTGGTATTGGTGGATAAATATGATACTGCAGTAACTGTGTTATTAAGAATAACGACTCAATGTACCTTCAGACATGCAAGCACGTGCTGTAGAAGCCCAGTGTGTCACCAGTGTTTGATGCATAGTTCTTGTACAGTGCATATTGTTTGTCATATGTAACCCCTTGGCGTTGGTGTTGGTGTTGGTGGTGGTGGCGGCAGCGACAATGTTAGTGGAAGTTTATGTAACAAAATGAAGTAATAACAGAGACAAAATATGTGGCAGTTTTGTTTCAACACCAAAGGGAGGAAATTAAGTTCTCCAATATATATATTTACTACAGTAACATGTGAAAGTAAAGCTTGTGACACCACATGACACTTCAAGAAATGTCATGCTATTACAAAGGGCACCAAGGTTTCTTGGTCTTTCAAGCATCAGATCCTATGTTTCATCTGTATAGCATTAAGAAGCTACAGTTTTGCACTCCACCTCCAATTTATTTTTAACTGTAGTTTTTCACTATATATCTGCCCCCATCCCTCTCTGTAACAGAACATTAAGTAGCTCCCTCTGACTTCTGTGCTGAGAGAGGCTCTTTGTAACAAACATTTTAGGATGGTATTACATTATATAGGATTTAGTTTTCAAACTAAATACCTTGTTAAGCTGTTTTATGTGATCCTCAAGAGAAGCACTATGATCACAAGTGGCCAATAACAAATCACCCAATGGTTCACGTGGGTGGACACCACTTTCAAAGCGACAGTACATTCCTCTCCAAAACCGTATATTTTGTGGTGCCAAATTTGGAGAAAGCATATCAGATGTCCCTTCTGAACAGTAGAGTGGATTAATGTACTCGTTCATATGATTTGCCATATAGCCCCAAAGAGAATATGTTCTCTCACTCAGCCTGAAACATGAAAAGGTTATATGCATACAAGAAGAAGTACATACAGGTCCAATTTTAGTACTTTAATAATAAAAAATTTCAGTAGAGTTTAGGGGAAGTGACAATTTTCATAATTGTTTGAAAACAAGTATAATAAATGATGACAAATGGAAAGTTATTAAACTAGCAGCGAAATAATGCTTTAGGTCAAGAGGGTAATTTTTTAATGTAGTCTCTTTTAGGTCAACACAACTCATTCAGCACTTTTTCAGTCAGCAGATCCCATTCCTGCAGTACCTTTAAGGAAGGTCTGCAAAGTAACCATTTATAACTTGCATAATCATGACACTAGACTCCACGAGTTTCCAGCAACAAATTGGTAGAAGTCAAGAGGCTATCAAAACTCGTGAATACAATAGATGTTTCAACATCACATAGTTCAAATCCGTCAGTTTTCCACTATCATTATCAATCATGATGAGAAAGAGGTTTTTTTTCTTTCTTTCCCAGTTCATGTTTTTATTCACTTATTTTCATCCAGCTGATCCATAAGATTACATAGTACTCACCAGTTATTACTCTTTCTGTTTGCAAGTTAACAGTTATAAAAATTTTCCTTTAGTACCCCAGAGCTCACTGGCTTCATCTCTTAACATAATACAGACTTATGATTTCTCAGGTTTTCTCAGTGTGATTAATTAACAGAGTGCTTTCAAGTGTTCAGTTGAGTTGAATTGTTACGCTTTCCTAGTATACAATTATTCTGAAATGTTACTGGGTATTCAGCTGGGTGGCATAGTGCCAATTGTGTGATATTTCAGCAAATTTCGTGATATTTCAGCAAATTGATTTGTTTCCATCTTCAGTTTGCCAAAATATCACACCATATGTATGACACTAACCTGGCTGAACACTCAGGAAAAAAAATCAGGAGTAGTTGATTCCATTTTTCTGCACCATATTTCACGGAGCAACCTTGCATTTTCTTCAGGTGCTGTTGAGTTGGGTCATTATGCATATTCACTGCCTAAACTTCAACCTGCTAGAATTATTGAGTTATGTGTCACTATTTATCACCAAGGTCAAGTCTGTTTTTTTCAGATCTGACGGATGAGATGGCTGGGGATATCTTGATAAACTGAGTGTGGGTCCCATGCCATGCTTAAATTTAGAACTCTGTTCAGTCTATTAAATATTTTTGACATCTTTACTGTGATAGACTCCTTAATTACACTGGTGCATAAACTTTCTGTTTGCACCATGATATTGATCTTAACGCATTTCATTTTGTGACTGTACTTCAGGCAGTGCAATCAACAGTTTGCTTGAACACTCGAAAGTACATCATTGATCCAAACACTGCAAGACAAAATTAATTTTTGCATTTACTTTTGGTGGACATTCATCAAGTGTGACTTTTATCTTACAAACAGTAATCCCAGAGTTAATTTCTCATGTAAAACGCACTATACTTTTTCTCCTGTTACGCATATTGTGTTGGCTGTTTCATGTATGGGATGTCTCAAAAAGTATGCTACAACTTCCATGTGTTACAGCATCCAAACTAATTAAGATATTTACACCATCTTTGGATTATGTGACAGAGAAGCAAAGTTTTGTATGTGTGTGCTCCAAATTCTTGTGAGTGAAGCATACCAACAGTAATTCGAGAAACAGCTCAGTGTGTGGCATGGTTTATTCAGACCAAATCAGAGATGGAGGTTCAAAGAAACTTGCAAATATGGTTGTCTGACCGTACACTGATGGACTTCTTTCCATGAGGTGTGCCAAAGATAGGGACCACTAAATGCCTGTCAACTACACTGTTGCTGCCATTGCTACAGCTGATGTGGATATGTAGCACCTATCATACATAGAGCTTCAATAGAGACTGGACATTGCATGTGTCACTAAAGGTTGTAATGGATCTGGGAGATGTGTTATTTTCTACCGGATTTATCGATACCAACTCTAATGAGGGAGGTTTTAATTGTTTTCTTATATGTTTGTCAGAATATTTTTTGTGAATTATAATTTGCCTTATTTTATGCTAATTTGCTTATATGTTTGAGAGTGGCAGCATATTGATTAATATTAGTAGATGTGATGAAGAATATCAAAGAGACTGGTTACAAGTGGAAGCTTGTGTGTTGTGTGAAATGTCTTTGACGCTGGAGTCGTCTTTGACTGTAGTCAGTTGGCAGTGAACTCTTGGTGTGTGCGACAGTGGAACAATGTGCAGGTCACCGTTATAATAATTTGCAAGTGAACAGGAAAAATGAATTACGTTACTACTTTTTTATATACACATCAAGAGGGAACCACATTCGAAGAAATGGTATTTGAAGCACCAAAAATGAGGCAAATGCATTGAACCAGGTCATTTCTGCAGTCGACGAAACAGCATTGTGGAATCATACTTTCACTAGACGACTGAAGCCAACACAGAAAAGTCAAATATCATCTTATAAACATTTTACGGAAAAGTGAGTACTGTCACGAAATATGCTAAATTCAAGTATATAAAAAATAGTGAGCATATTTCAACTGTGGACTGTAGCCGGGATATTGTGTTCACATGATCTTCAACAGTGCTAAGAAGAAGAAAATTTTTGTGTGTTAATACCAGTTTTTCAGAATGTGTGTTACAGTATTTGTGTTCATCGTGAAGTAAAAGTTTTGGAGAAGAAATGTTTCGGCAAAAAATATAATTTGCGACAGAAGAAGGAATTTCAAGAATTTTGGTCAACAATCACATGGATGGAAAACGTGGATTTGCAACAGTAGAAGAGAGTTCCAGATAAGTCACGAAACCCTCGTATTTTGTTAAAACAATATTTTTATCTTGTTTTCTATTGTTGTGTTTAAATTTTTTTTTTTCTTCACAATGACTTATGAGATTTTCGAGAGTATTGTGCCTAAAGTAGAAAACAGTAATTTAATAGACTTTGAAAATCAGGACAGGTCAAATGAAACAGAAAGAACCGATCAATTTGATTTAAAAAGTTTTCTTGTAAATTTCACGAAAGAAATTAAACAATCAGTTGACGACAATAAGACATACTGGGATGAAAAAATTGATAACATTTTGTTGCTAGTCCAACCAGTCAATACCCAAGTGGGTGATCTTTCGAACAGGGTTGGGAGTGGTGAGAAAAAAATTGTATCTGTGGAAGCAAAAGTAAAAGAAATTGATGCTAAATTGAACGATGAAATTAATAATGTAAAAAATGAGTTACTGGCTGATAGGGAAAGAAATTTAATTGATTTTAATGAGATAAAAAGGGAAATTAAAAATTTGGATGAGAACACAAAAGTTTTAGTAAAAAATGTAGAACAAAAAACTGACAATCGTTTGGTTACTCTAGAAAAAAAGTAGAATGCAATGATTTAGAAACAAAAATCTGTCACAGAACTTAGCGAAAAAATTGAGAGTTTCGACATTGAATTTCAAAGCAAAAATCACAATGTCAACACTTGCAATCTTGTATCTAATATTCCAGTGAAGCACTTTTCGGTAGATGGACCCTTACATCCCGTTGATTTTATACAGTATTGTAAGGATTGTTTTTTACCTCACTCACCAGATGATATGAAAATTAAATTTGTGAAAAAATTCTTGGAAGGGGAAGCTTTGACTTGGGCAAACCAGATTGTAACTGAAAGGATGACTTTTCAGAATATTAATAAAAATTTCTGGAAATTTTTTGGGATGATCTAAAACAAACTAGAATCAAAAGTGAATTTTTGAATGGGAGAAACTATAGAGAATGAGATGGGAGCATGAAACAATTTTGCAAAAGTGAACTTCAAAAACCTATTCATTTAACAAAACCTTTGGATGACTTAATCAAAATTGATACCTTAAAGAGAAGGTTTCCAACAGCAATGCAGTAGAGTTTAGTTCACTGTCCTGATAGGAATGTTGAGCAGTTTCTCTATTATACTGAAAAGTCGGATAGGGTAACAACAAGACCACACAGTGGGTTTACTCAGAAAGGTAGTGGTCAAAATTGGGGAAATGATAACTTTCACAAAAGGGAACAAAACAATTATCACGGTGTCAGTCAAAATTTAGGGGGATATAACAATAATTTTCAAAAGAAGGACCATAATTTTCATCCAAAACAAGAACAACATTTTCGCAGAAATAATCAACCAAATAGAGAACACTTAAGGGATCAAAATCATAGATATTTTGCTAGAAATCAGTACAACAGCAACTGCCAACCACCAGGTAATGTTTGGCATAGGAATGGGAACAGAAATGTTGATCAGAGACATTGGCAGAACCACAATCAGCAGTTAAAACAGGAACCAGTTGTTATTCAGGAAATAAAAAACGAGTAGACACCCCCTTGAAGGTCCGCAAGGTTGAGGCAGAAGGTGAGCGTGATGAAAGGACCAATGGATGTGACTATCATGAACCCAAACATGACAGATCCAAACCTAAGCTATCACATGAGGTCATTAGTTGTTACTTATTGAAGAAATGTCAGGAGGAAAATAATGATGATATTGATAAAGATAAAATTTTCAGTACACAAGAACATACAGTAGATAAAAGTAATCGTGATTCATTTAATTTAACAGAGTTTTGCACTTAGACAGAAAAGAACACCACTTTGTCAGATGATGTAATTCGTAGTCAGATTTGTAGTAGTTCAGAGACGTGTGTGAATGAAAGGGAGAGTGCATGCTGTGAGAATGAATGTATTGGTGAAAGGGATCTGGTAACTTTAGAAAGGGGAAATAATATTTTGGGGGATAATTTGAATGTGTATGACCTGAATATGTGTAATGATAATGATGTTGATGATAATGCTGATGATAAAGTTGATAATGATGGTAATAGTATTGATGATGATGTTGAGGAAAGGTGTTTCATTAGTTTAAATAGGGAGTTGGGTATACACATGGTTGAAAATGGATTAAATAGTGAGAGTATTAAAGAAATTCCCAGGGATGTTACCAGGACGAATAAGGCTCGCAAGCAGAGTATATGTAAAAGCGTGAATTTTGATGTTGTTGGTAAAGAATCTGACTACACAAATAATGACGACACATGTGTAACTTCTAGCCTAAGTGAAACATTTACAGATACTAATGACACACACACGTCTTATGAATCTATGGCTGAACAGTGAAAATATTTCTTTTGACAAAAACTTTGGAAAGATGCTTATTAATGTATATGAAACTATATGTCATGAGTGGTGGAAAAAGATGAGATATTTTATTTTTGAAAAGGTGAGGGATAAGTACTTCAATAGTATACTATGTGATTTGGATGAAAATTCTTGGCTATTTGAGATAATAGAGAGTACTAATAACAATTTTGTATCTTGTGCAAATTTTATAGCTGTGACAAATAATACATATAATGGTGTACCATATGATTCTGATAAGTATAGATTTGGGGAAATTGAAAGTGATTTATTTCACGAGGATGTAGGTTCTGAGAAAAGCGATCAATTTTGCAGTCCTTATATAAAAGTTCAAATTGGGTCATGGATTGGTAAATGTTTAATTGATACAGGACGTGAGATCTCGGGAATATCTGAAAGGTTAAGCAAGAAATTAAAAGTGGAGAAAGATTGTGTTGAAATGCCAGTTGTTGGGGTAAAGTTAAAAGGTGCTACTGGGAAGAGCAAAAAAAAAATGGTAAAAAGCCAGGCTTTAGTGACATTTTTAATTGAAGGCAAGTTGTTCACACATGGATGTTTTGTAATTCAGGAATTTAATGAGGATTTTCTTTTGGGAATGAATTGGATAGTAAAAGTAAATACAGCATTTGATTGGAGTGGAAGAAAACTTTTGATAGAAACCAGTGAAAGGGAATACATTCAGACAAAATTTGTGAAGACACTTGGGGATCAGAGTAATAGAAATTTTGACAGAATCAATTTACTAAAAGAAAATAGATTGGAGAACATTGAAAGTCATAGATTTGATACTGATGAAGTTGAATTTGGGAATTTAGTGAATTTGAAAATTTCAGAAACACAAAATTTATCTGGGGAGCAAAAACAACAGTTAGAAAATCTGCTGTGGGAATACAGCGATGTTTTCAGTGATATACCTGGTAGGGTAAATGGTTATCGGTGTGAGCTTCAGGTAAAACCTCATGAACCATTTTTCATAAAACCATACGGTATTGCAATATCAAAAAGACCTGCTGTTGAGAAAGAGCTGAAAAAGATGGAAGGATGTAATATAATAGAAAGGAGTATCAGTGCATATAATAATCCTTTAGTAGTTCTTTCGAAAAAAAGATGGTGGAGTAAGATTGGTTTTGGACTCTAGGCACTTAAACAAAATTTTGTTCAGACAGACAGACCATCCCGAAAATATTGATGAGTTACTCTATAAATTACAGATATAAAATATATGTCAAGTTTGGATCTAACTTTGGGTTTTCATCAGGTACCACTTTCAGTTCATTCTATAAAATATACTGCTTTCTTGTACAATGGTAAGAGTTACCAATATTGTGTTGTGCCATTTGGGTTAAATTCTTCTGTTTCCGAATTTATAAGAGCTTTGGAACATGTACTGGAGCAAGAACTTGCATCTAAACTGATAATTTATGTAGATGACATTTTGGTTACAGGGCAAAATTGGGAGGAACATTTTTCGATTTTGAAGTCAGTTTGTGAAAAGCTTAGAAAAGGGGGGATGACATTGAAATTAGAGAAATGTAAATTTGCATTTCTGAATTAAAATTTTTGGGACATGTTGTCACAGACAAGGGAATTTTGGCAGTTCCAGAAAAAATTAAAGCAATTTCAGAAATTCCTATTCCTAAGACTAAAAAACAATTAAAGTCATTCTTTGGATTATGCAGTTATTACGGAAAACATAAGTGATCAGAGTCTGAACGCACCATGTTTAAGTCAGTTACTTAAGAAAAACACTGTTTGGGTTTGGGATAAAAGTTGTCAGGAAGAGTTTGATAAAATTAAGCAAGAGTCGAGGAAGCAACATTGTTTACAGAGACGTGATTTTAATTTACCATTTTGTTTTAACACTGATAGCAGTAATTATGGGCTTGGAGCAGAGTTATTTCAAGAAAGATTAGAGAATGGAGTTAAGATACATTGTACAATAGCATTTGCAAGCAGAATGTTGCTCAAGCATACGAAAAATTATTATATTTTGGCAATTCATTGGGCTTTTACAAAATTTAGAATTTACCTTATTGGACATAAAACCATAGTATTTTCGGATCACAAAGCTTTGAGTTACTTACAAGAGTGCAAATTATACCACAGTAGATTGACCAGATGGGCAATATTTCTGCAACAGTTTGGCTTTGAAATCAAGCACATAAAAGGTTCTGAGAATATAGTAGCTGATTCACTTTCAAGGTTACCAATTGGGGGAAAAAAGGAGATTTTTGAACAAGAGGAGGGAAAGCAATTTAAAATTAGATACTTGAAAGAGGTGGAAAATGAGAAAACAATTAGAGCTATGTGTAACAAAATTAGGAAAAATCAAAATTTAGATCAAAGTTGAAAATTAATCAAAGAATGTTTAGGCAAGAAGGGGTATGAGAAACTTGATAAATTTTACAAATTACATAAGGGGATTTTATTTCGGAGAACAGATGTAGGTTCTGATAATTGAAAACAGTGTTGGCCAGAGGCAGATGCTGAAAAGCTGATCATTTACATACATGAAAGTTTTGGTCATTGTGGAACACAGAAGTGCATTCGAAAGATACAGAAAACGTTTATTTTTACAATATTGGAAAGAAGGTAAGTAAAGAATTGGCAACCTGTGACAAATGTCAGAGTGTTACAGTGAGCAATCAAAGACGTGGTGGAGAGATTCAAAACATTATTCCGGAAAAACCTTTAGATCTTATCGCTGTGGACTTATATGGAATGTTACCAAAGAGTAAAGGAGGTCACTGTTACATATTTGTTGTGGTAGATGTATTTTCAAAACTAATTAAACTATATCCAGTGAAAAAAGCTAATAGCCATGAAATTGTAATAAAAATTGAAAGAGGTTATTTCGCACAGGTGGGAAAACCAAAAGCTATATTATCAGATAATGGTTCACAGTTCACTTCTAAAATTTGGAATCAGTTTATTGAAAGATCAAAATTGAAGCATACACTTATATCTGTTTATTGTCCATTCACCAATCCTGCGGAAAGATATACGAGGGAAATTGGGAGACTTTGCAGAACCTATTGTAGCCATAAACATCCAACCTGGTTTGAGCACATTTGAAATTTTGAAGATATAATGAATAGCCTACAACATACTTCCACAGGATTTTCATAGTATGAGATTATGTTTAATATCAGACCTGCAAATCTTATATCAGAACTTACTGAATTTCCTAAATGTACACCTTTAACTATGCAAGAGAGAGAAGATATCCTCAGAGAAACTATGAGGAAACAAGGGGAAAAGAGGAATAGAAGACATAACAACAGGGTCAAATAAACCACTTTCGAAATTGGGGATCTTGTTATTGTAAAATCTCATGAAAAATAAAAAATGTTAACTTCAGAAATTAAAAAATTCTTTGATATCTACACTGGGCCTTTTGAAGTCATAGAAAATCCACACCCTAATTCCTATCATTTGGTATACCCTAAGTCAAAGAAATTATTTGGTCTCAGGAATGTTCTCTCTTAGAAACTGTATAAACAGAAATCATAATTTCTAAATTTAAATAACCTATTTTCATTTAAAACAAAAGTCCTCCACTGGAACATGCTTGTTAGAACAAAACTACCTGTACAACCAAGTATGTATATTTGCATGTATAAGTTAATAATTTGAAGTCACATGTTAATTGAAACTGATGAAAAAACACTATTGTAACAAAGAATGAAAGAAAGATTTATTACTACTTGTTTTTACAAAAAAAAAGTCTCCATAGTGAGCATTTATGAATTTTTTTCTAATTTTTGGAAGCTAAGTCTTCCCTGTGGGTGAAGACATGATGTGAGGACATGCATGCAAAGATATAAGTTTCAAAACCAATTTCAGATAAAGCCTCATGATATATGAGAAATTTATTATTCTTTATACTGATGTTGTGGGGAGCGAAAGTTCTCTTCACAAGAATGTGACTTGTAGTAGAGAGGCAAGTGTACATAAATAATTGTAAAAAAAAATTAGATAATACTGATGTATCTTTAGCTGTACTAAAAAAAAGAATAATCATATAAAATTAAAAAATCAGAAGTATAAAACATTCCACGTGGGAAAAATATATCTAAAAACAAAGATGATGTGACTTACCAAACAAAAGTGCTGGCAGGTCGATAGACACACAAACACACACACAAAATTCAAGCTTTCGCAACCAACGGTTGCTTCATCAGGAAAGAGGGAAGGAGAGGGAAAGACGAAAGGATGTGGGTTTTAAGGGAGAGAGTAAGGAGTCATTCCAATCCCGGGAGCGGAAAGACTTACCTTAGGGGGGGAAAAGGACAGGTACACACTCGCGCGCACACACACACACACACCCATATCCAACCGCACATACACAGACACATTTGTAAAGGCAAAGAGTTTCGGCAGAGATGTTAGTCGAGGCAGAAGTATAGAGGCAAAGATATTGTTGAAAGACAGGTGAGGTATGAGCGGCGGCAACTTGAAATTAGCGGAGGTTGAGGCCTGGTGGATAACGAGAAGAGAGGATATACTGAAGGGCAAGCTCCCATCTCCGGAGTTCTGACAGGTTGGTGTTAGTTGGAAGTATCCAGATAACCCGGACAGTGTAACACTGTGCCAAGATGTGCTGGCCGTGCACCAAGGCATGTTTAGCCACAGGGTGATCCTCATTACCAACAAACACTGTCTGCCTGTGTCCATTCATGTGAATGGACAGTTTCTTGCTGGTCATTCCCACATAGAAAGCTTCACAGTGTAGGCAGGTCAGTTAGTAAATCACGTGGGTGCTTTCACACGTGGCTCTGCCTTTGATCGTGTACACCTTCCGGGTTACAGGACTGGAGTAGGTGGTGGTGGGAAGGTACATGGGACAGGTTTTACACCAGGGGCAGTTACAAGGGTAGGAGCCAGAGGGTAGGGAAGGTGGTTTGGGGATTTCATAGCGATGAACTAAGAGGTTACGAAGGTTAGGTGGACAGCGGAAAGGCACTCTTGGTGGAGTGGGGAGGATTTCATGAAGGATGGATCTCATTTCAGGGCAGGATTTGAGGAAGTCGTATCCCTGCTGGAGAGCCACATTCAGAGTCTGGTTCAGTCCCGGAAAGTATCCTGTCACATGTGGGGCACTTTTGTAGTTCTTCTGTGGGAGGTTCTGGGTTTGGGGGGATGAGGAAGTGGCTCTGGTTATTTGCTTCTGTACCAGGTTGGGAGGGTAGCTGCGGGATGCGAAAGTTGTTTTCAGGTTGTTGGTGTAATGGTTCAGGGATTCAGGACTGGAGCAGATTCGTTTGCCACGAAGACCTAGGCTGAAGGGAAGGGACCGTTTGATATGGAATGGGTGGCAGCTGTCATAATGGAGGTACTGTTGCATGTTGGTGGGTTTGATGTGGATGGACGTGTGAAGCTGCCTATTGGACAGATGGAGGTCAACGTCAAGGAAAGTGGCGTGGGATTTGGAGTAGGACCAGGTGAATCTGATGGAACCAAAGGAGTTGAGGTTGGAGAGGAAATTGTGGAGTTCTTCTTCACTGTGAGTCCAGATCATGAAGATGTCATCAATAAATCTGTACCAAACTTTGGGTTGGCAGGCCTGGGTAACCAAGAAGGCTTCCTCTAAGCGACCCATGAAAAGATTGGCGTACGAGGGGGCCATCCTGGTACCCATGACGCTTCCATTTAATTGTTGGTATGTCTGGCCTTCAAAAGTGAAGAAGTTGTGGGCCAGGATGAAGCTGGCTAAAGTAATGAGGAAAGAGGTTTTAGGTAGGGTGGCAGGTGATCGGCGTGAAAGGAAGTGCTCCATCGCAGCGAGGCCCTGGACGTGTGGGATATTTGTGTACAAGGAAGTGGCATCAATGGTTACAAGGACGGTTTCCGGGGGTAACAGATTGGGTACGGATTCCAGGCATTCGAGAAAGTGGTTGGTGTCTTTGATGAAGGATGTGAGACTGCATGTAATGGGTTGAAGGTGTTGATCTACATAGGCAGAGATACGTTCTGTGGGGGCTTGGTAACCAGCTACAATGGGGCGGCCGGGATGATTGGGTTTGTGAATTTTAGGAAGAAGGTAGAAGGTAGGGGTGCGGGGTGTCGGTGGGGTCAGGAGGTTGATGGAGTCAGGTGAAAGGTTTTGCAGGGGGCCTAAGGTTCTGAGGATTCCTTGAAGCTCCACCTGGACATCAGGAATGGGATTACCTTGGCGAACTTTGTATGTGGTGTTGTCTGAAAGCTGACGCAGTCCCTCAGCCACATACTCCCGACGATCAAGTACCACGGTCGTGGAACCCTTGTCCACCTGAAGAATGACGATGGATCGGTCAGCCTTCAGATCACGGATAGCCTGGGCTTCAGCAGTGGTGATGTTGGGAGTAGGATTAAGGTTTTTTGAGAAGTATTGAGAGGCAAGGCTGGAAGTCAGAAATTCCTGGAAGGTTTGGAGAGGGTGATTTTGAGGAAGAGGAGGTGGGTCCCGCTGTGACGGAGGACGGAACTGTTCCAGGCAGGGTTCAATTTGGATAGTGTCTTGGGGAGTTGGATCATTAGGAGTAGGATTAGGATCATTTTTCTTCGTGGCAAAGTGATACTTCCAGCAGAGAGTACGAGTGTAGGACAGTAAATCTTTGACGAGGGCTGTTTGGTTGAATCTGGGAGTGGAGCTGAAGGTGAGGCCTTTGGATAGGACAGAGGTTTCGGATTGGGAGAGAGGTTTGGAGGAAAGGTTAACTACTGAATTAGGATGTTGTGGTTCCACATTGTGTTGATTGGAATTTTGAGGTTTTGGAGGGAGTGGAGCTGGAAGTGGGAGGTTGCATAGATGGGAGAGACTGGGTTTGTGTGCAATGAGAGAAGGTTGAGGTTTGCTGGAAAGGTTGTGAAGGGTGAGTGAGTTGCCTTTCCGGAGGTGGGAAACCAGGAGATTGGATAGTTTTTTGAGGTGGAGGGTGGCATGCTGTTCTAATTTGCAGTTGGCCTGTAGGAGGATGCTCTGAACAGCCGGTATGGATGTGGGAGAGGAAAGATTGAGGACTTTTATTAAGGATAGGAGTTGACGGGTGTGTTCATTGGCTGAGTTGATGTGTAGGTGAAGGATTAGGTGGGTGAGGGCAATGGATTGTTCAGTTTGGAACTGGTATAGGGACTGATGGAAAGAAGGTTGGTTGGTTGGTTTGGGGAAGGAGACCAGACAGCGTGGTCATCGGTCTCATCGGATGAGGGAAGGATGGGGAAGGAAGTCGGCCGTGCCCTTTCAGAGGAACCATCCCGGCATTTGCCTGGAGTGATTTAGGGAAATCACGGAAAACCTAAATCAGGATGGCCGGACGCGGGATTAAACCGTCGTCCTCCCGAATGCGAGTCCAGTGTCTTACCACCGCGCCACCTCGCTCGGTGAATGATGGAAAGAAGGGTTGCAGCCAGAAATGGGAACTTTAAGTGTGAGGCCTTTGGGGGTAATGCCAAATGACAGACAAGCCTGAGAAAATAGAATATGAGACCGTAATCTGGCTAGGGCGAAGGCATGTTTGCGGAGGGAATGTAAATAAAACTTAATGGGGTCGTTGTGGGGATGTTGTGAGAGTGACATGGTATTAGAAGGTGGAAAGTGTAACATGAGGCTGAAATGAAAATGAAAATAAAAATATATGGGGAGAGATAAAGGTGAATTGGAAAGTAACTGCAGATCTGGTGTGAAAAAAGGCGAAAAAGTGTTGGTTACAGCTGGGCTATGTTGGACTTGGGTTGGTAGACAACGATGTGCAAAAAGGTTAGGTGGTTGTGTTGACGCCAAAACACGTTAAAGGACGGAGAAATTCGGGAAAATTTCGAAAAAACTGCGTGTAAATGTATTAAAAGGAGTGGTTTTGTGGTGGAAGATTATGAAAATGAGGCTAACAATTGTCTGACGAATAAAATAATGCTGTTAAAACCTGTGGGACGCTGCTAAAATTTATCAGTGATGTGGGAAAAATGGAAATGGAAATAAAGCGAAAGTTATTAGAACTAGCCGAAATGGTTGTTTAATAGGTGAAAGGAACTGTTTGTGAACTAGAAACGGTGGATTTTATAGCAGCGGTAGTGTTGAAAGCGGAAAAAAATTTTTGGTTATGGTTTGGAAGTGGGTTACGTATTATTGAGTATATATAGGCGGGATAAAATAGTATAGTAGATTACGGTAAAAAGTAGATGGTGAAAACAAGTGAAACTACTGGCAAAAACAGAAAGAGAAAATAAGATGACAGAAAAAATTTCGAAATGCAAAAGTGACAATAAAAAACGTAATTGTTGGGTTCAAATTAATGATAATAGAGGGAAATATTCCACGTGGGAAAAATATATCTAAAAACAAAGATGATGTGACTTACCAAACGAAAGCACTGGCAGGTCGATAGACACACAAACAAACCCACTTCCAAACCATAACCAAAACTTTTTCCGCTTTCAACACTACCTCTGCAATAAAATCCACCGTTTCTAGTTCACAAACAGTTCCTCTCACCTATTAAACAACCATTTTGCACATTGTTGTCTACCAACCCAAGTCCAACATAGCCCAGCTGTAACCAACACTTTTTCACATCAGATCTCCAGTTACTTTCCAGTTCACCTTTATCTCTCCCCATATATTTTTATTTTCATTTTCATTTCAGCCTCATGTTACACTTTCCACCTTCTAATATCATGTCACCCTCACAACACCCCCACAACGACCCCGTTAAGCTTTATTTACATTCCCTCCGCAAACATGCCTTCACCCTAGCCAGATTACTCTCCCATATTCTATTTTCTCAGGCTTGTCTGTCATTTGGCATTACCCCCAAAGGCCTTACACTTAAAGTTCCCATCTCTGGCTGCAACCCTTCTTTCCATCAGTCCCTATACCAGTTCCAAACTGAACAATCCATTGCCCTCACCCACCTAATCCTTCACCTACACATCAACTCAGCCAATGAACACACCCATCAACTCCTATCCTTAATAAAAGTCCTCAATCTTTCCTCTCCCACATCCACACCGGCTGTTCAGAGCATCCTCCTACAGGCCAACTGCAAATCAGAACAGCATGCCACCCTCCACCTCAAAAAACTATCCAATCTCCTGGTTTCCCACCTCCGGAAAGGCAACTCACTCACCCTTCACAACCTTTCCAGCAAAACTCAACCTCCTCTCATTGCACACAAACCCAGTCTCTCCCATCTACTCAATCTCCCACTTCCAGCTCCATTTCCTCCAAAACCTCAAAATTCCAATCAACACAATCTGGAACCACAACACCCTAATTCAGTAGTTAACCTTTCCTCCAAACCTCTCTCCCAATCCGAAACCTCTGTCTTATCCAAAGGCCTCACCCTCAGCCCCACTCCCAGATTCAACCAAACAGCCCTCGTCAAAGATTTACTGTCCTACACTCGTACTCTCTGCTGGAAGTATCACTTTGCCACGAAGAAAAATGATCCTAATCCTACTCCTAATGATCCAACTCCCCAAGACACTATCCAAATTGAACCCTGCCTGGAACAGTTCCGTCCTCCGTCACAGCGGGACCCACCTCCTCTTCCTCAAAATCACCCTCTCCAAACCTTCCAGGAATTTCTGACTTCCAGCCTTGCCTCTCAATACTTCTCAAAAAACCTTAATCCTACTCCCAACATCACCACTGCTGAAGCCCAGGCTATCCGTGATCTGAAGGCTGACCGATCCATCGTCATTCTTCAGGTGGACAAGGGTTCCACGACCGTGGTACTTGATCGTCGGGAGTATGTGGCTGAGGGACTGCGTCAGCTTTCAGACAACACCACATACAAAGTTTGCCAAGGTAATCCCATTCCTGATGTCCAGGTGGAGCTTCAAGGAATCCTCAGAACCTTAGGCCCCCTGCAAAACCTTTCACCTGACTCCATCAACCTCCTGACCCCACCGACACCCCGCACCCCTACCTTCTACCTTCTTCCTAAAATTCACAAACCCAATCATCCCGGCCGCCCCATTGTAGCTGGTTACCAAGCCCCCACAGAACGTATCTCTGCCTACGTAGATCAACACCTTCTACCCATTACATGCAATCTCACATCCTTCATCAAAGACACCAACCACTTTCTCGAATGCCTGGAATCCGTACCCAATCTGTTACCCCCGGAAACCGTCCTTGTAACCATTGATGCCACTTCCTTATACACAAATATCCCACACGTCCAGGGCCTCGCTGCGATGGAGCACTTCCTTTCACGCCGATCACCTGCCACCCTACCTAAAACCTCTTTCCTCATTACCTTAGCCAGCTTCATCCTGGCCCACAACTTCTTCACTTTTGAAGGCCAGACATACCAACAATTAAAGGGAACAGCCATGGGTACCAGGATGGCCCCCCTCGTATGCCAATCTATTCATGGGTCGCTTAGAGGAAGCCTTCTTGGTTACCCAGGCCTGTCAACCCAAAGTTCGGTACATATTTATGGATGACATCTTCATGATCTGGACTCACAGTGAAGAAGAACTCCACAATTTCCTCTCCAACCTCAACTCCTTTGGTTCCATCAGATTCACCTGGTCCTACTCCAAATCCCACGCCACTTTCCTTGACGTTGACCTCCATCTGTCCAATGGCCAGCTTCACACGTCCGTCCACATCAAACCCACCAACAAGCAACAGTACCTCCATTATGACAGCTGCCACCCATTCCACATCAAACGGTCCCTTCCCTACAGCCTAGGTCTTCGTGGCAAACGAATCTCTCCAGTCCTGAATCCCTGAACCATTACACCAACAACCTGAAAACAACTTTCGCATCCCGCAGCTACCCTCCCAACCTGGTACAGAAGCAAATAACCAGAGCCACTTCCTCATCCCTTCAAGCCCAGAACCTCCCACAGAAAAACCCCAAAAGTGCCCCGCATGTGACAGGATACTTTCCGGGACTGGATCAGGCTCTGAATGTAGCTCTCCAGCAGGGATCGTAACCAGAGCCACTTCCTCATCCCTTCAAGCCCAGAACCTCCCACAGAAAAACCCCAAAAGTGCCCCGCATGTGACAGGATACTTTCCGGGACTGGATCAGACTCTGAATGTAGCTCTCCAGCAGGGATACGACTTCCTCAAATCCTGCCCTGAAATGAGATCCATCCTTCATGAAATCCTCTCCACTCCACCAAGAGTGTCTTTCCGTCATCCACCTAACCTTCGTAACCTGTTAGTTCATCCCTATGAAATCCCCAAACCACCTTCCCTACCCTCTGGCTCCTACCCTTGTAACTGCCCCCGGTGAAAAACCTGTCCCATGCACCCTCCCACCACCACCTACTCCAGTCCTGTAACCCGGAAGGTGTACACTATCAAAGGCAGAGCCACGTGTGAAAGCACCCACGTGATTTACCAACTGACCTACCTACACTGTGACACATTCTATGTGGGAATCACCAGCAACAAACTGTCCATTCGCATGAATGGACACAGGCAGACAGTGTTTGTTGGTAATTAAGATCATCCTGTGGCTAAACATGCCTTGGTGCACGGCCAGCACATCTTGGCACAGTGTTACACCGTCCGGGTTATCTGGATACTTCCCACTAACACCAACCTATCCGAACTCTGGAGTTGGGAACTTGGTCTTCAATATATCCTCTCTTCTCGTTACCCACAAGGCCTCAACCTCCGCTAATTTCAAGTTGCCGCCACTCATACCTCACCTGTCATTCAACAACATCTTTGCCTCTGCACTTCCGCCTCGCCTGTCATCTCTGCCAAAACTCTGTGTCTTTGAATATGTCTGCTTGTGTCTGTATATGTGTGGATGGATATGTGTGTGCGTGCGCGCGCGAGTATATACCCGTCTTTTTTTCCCCCCTAATGTAAGCCTTTCCGCTCCCGGGATTGGGATGACTCCTTACCATCTCCCTTAAAACCCACATCCTTTCGTCTTTCCCTCTCCTTCCCTCTTTCCTGACGAAGCAATTTTTTTCCATTATAATGGCGACCTGCACATTGTTCCACAGTCACTCACACCGAGAGTTCACTGCCGACTGACTATGGTCAAAGACGACTCCAGCGTCAAAGACATTTCACACAACACACAAGCTTCCACTTGCAACCAGTCTCTTTGATATTCTTCATCACATCTGCTAATATTAATCAATATGCTGTCACTCTCAAACATATAAGCAAATTAGCATAAAATAAGGCAAATTACAATTCACAAAAAATATTCTGACAAAAATATAAGAAAACATTTACAACCTCCCTCATTAGATTTGCTATCGACAAATCAAGTAGAAAATAACACATCTCCCAGATCCATTACAACTGTTCCCTGGGCTTTTCTTGTTATGAACATATACAACAAAGTCCTGACCACACTCAGTAATGGATCTGTATTACAAAATTAGCACACAAATGATGAAGTCTGATAACCTCTTCCAAATTTGGACTCTTTGAATCTGTGGACTTGTTACTGGCTGTTTTTGCAATGATCCTTCCCCATCAATCTCATACACGAAAAATTCAAGTAAAGAAATTATTTAACATGACAAATATACATGGCATAAAACATACATGACAAATTTTCTAAAATACAGCATTCAGATTGAAAATAATAGTAAGGTAAAACTCATTTGCTAGAATAAGATATCTTCAACCACTTCTTAGGTTACACTTTGTACCAACTGGTTCTCATACTTAAATTTTTTGTTCCCCATTTGCCATTATAATAATTTGCAAGTGAACAGGAAAAATGAATTATGTTACAACTTTTTTATATAAACATCAAGAAGGAACCACATTCGAAGAAATGGTATTTGAAGCACCAAAAATGAGGCAAGCGCATTGAACCAGGTCATTTCTGCAGCCGACAAAACAGCATTGTGGAATCATACTTTCACTAGACGACTGAAGCCAACACAGAAAAGTCAAATATCATCTTATAAACATTTTATGGAAAAGTGAGTACTGTCACGAAATATGCTAAATTCAAGTATATAAAAAATAGTGAGCATATTTCAAGGTGCACATGTGGGAACTGACTGAATGGCATAAAAACTTTTTGAGATAGTGTGTCAAGTATGCCCAAACATGATATGAATATCTTTATCAGTTCGGATGCTATCACATTAAAGCTGTGCTGTACCTTCAATGACAGCCTGTACTTTTAATCACTCATCCTCAAAACAGTGCCAAATCTGCTGCAGTATGAAAGATTTATTCTGGACATGAATAATGTTAAAATGTGGACAAACTTCATAATGGAATAATCTGTCCATAGGCAGTCATAGACATAGAATGTCGATCCATCAGTAATAAATATTTTATTTTCCTTGATAATGTGTAGATTCAGATGTAAGAGTTCATTGGCTAAAATGAAATAGGCAATAGACTGATTGAAACAGACACAAGAGAAAAGGAAGGAATAAAGGAGAGAGATGTGGATGCTAAGACAACTCAACCGAAATGGGTTATAAGGTGATAATGTAGCTTGGAAGTATCATTTTCTCAGGTATTGGTTGATAATCTAAAACAAAGGTAAAACTTTGTTTGACAAAACATTTGCATGTTGTCCAATCAAGTGAACATTACTGCAGCTACTAAAGTACGCACACACACACACACACACACACACACACACACACACACACACACACACACACACACACAAGACTAATTCCAATTGTAGATGCCTGTAGACATAAACAAATATGCTTGACGAACTCACACAATCTACTAATTAAATGGCACCAATGTCTCCCCCGCCCCCCCTATCCCCCCCCCCCCCCCCCTTGCTCTTGACAAGAGGATTAAAAACAGTAGTATAGATATTGGATGATTCTCTGGTACTATAGAAAGATTTGTTTTAAATATGAACAACATATATTCCACAGAAATCATTAATGTCATCACACCAATCCACTCACATTCTGATGAGGTGGTAGTACACTGCTACAAAGCACTACAGAAAACATTAAGTGACAACAAATCCCACCACAAGATGATATTACTGGACTGGACTTTAATGTGAAAGCACAACAAAACTAAAGAATGATTCTTCAGTGGGTAACTCTAGATGCAATACCAAAATTGATAGGTCATAAATTAGCACAATTTGACAATAATAATGGCAAAATAAATTTACTGCCTTTTATCAAAAAATAAATAATTTGTACAATGTGAGACAGCAGCCCTACACCATTTAAAATTGCACGTTGATCATACATTCTTGACAGCAAGAGTAAAAATTGTTACGAAGATAGAAAGACAGTTGGTTGGTTGATTTGGGGGGGAGGGGACCAAACAGCAAGGCCATTGGTTCCATCAGATTAGGGAAGGTTGTTGGTTGTTTTGGGGAAGGAGACCAGACAGCGAGGTCATCGGTCTCATCGGATTAGGGAAGGACAGGGAAGGAAGTTGGCCGTGCCCTTTGAAAGGAACCATCCCGGCATTTGCCTGGAGTGATTTAGGGAAATCACAGAAAACCTAGATGAGGATAGCCGGATGCAGGTTTGAACCATCATCCTCCCAAATACAAGACCAGTGTGCTAGCCACTGCACCACCTCGCTCGGAATGATGATGAAAAGAAATATTCATCATATAGGAAATCATAAATGTAAATGATGAAAATGCATTTAAAAATAGCGTGTCACACTTTAGGTATGCATCACAGGAAATGAAGCTGCTACAGAAAAAGACAGATTGGAGGAGTTATTTAACAAATATATTGTTCAGGCAAACAGCACAGTATGTTACAAATACAAAGAGAGTAAAAAGAAAAGAAAATCTGAAAAAGAAACAAAATGATTATTAAAAGATAAAAACAATTGTCAGAACATTATGAACTATGCCAAAATGGAAAAAGTAGTACTCATGAATGTCTTTGAAAGGATAAGATATATTACAATGCACATCTGTTAAGAGAAAATTAGAAACAATAAAAGTAAAAAGAAAACAATGAAGACACTTATGCCTGATGGAAACAACTTTTCATCAGCTAAGATGAGTCAAGGCACAGTAATTAACAACAGAGAGTAAATTGTACACACATTCCAAGAGTTCCCCATGTAAGCTATTTTCAGTACACCAGAGTCCTTTACTATCCTGTTCTTCCCACTGTGCCTTCACAATTTCTATGTTGACAGTTTCCAACTTAAGACACATGCTAGAGACACATGGTGTAATAAACATCTACAAAATATATTACTCAACTTTTCCAGACTGTTACAATGAACAGTCATCACCTCTTAATCTGCGCTCTTGTAAAAGTAAGTCTATTAAAATCACAGAAAAGTAAGTTCATTTAAACTGGGTCAGTGCGAGTTATCAACTCAACAGGCAAAAGAAGCAAACATGATTTTGATGGAGGGGTGATGGACATGTACCCGAACAGATGGATGGTAAATTAAATGGGTCAAAGAAGTTCTGAAGATGACAAGCTAATAGAAGACAATATCAGAAAACATACATGAGCAACATGGGTATGTTTTGCAGAAGATCACAATGCAGGGAAAAACACATAGGTCTTTACCCAGCTCTGGAAGTCAAACGGCTGATGATTATATAAACATAGCTCAAAATTATCTTCTGAATATTTAAAAAAAACCTTCATCAGAAGCAAGAAAAGGCAGAAGAAAAGGGAAAAAAAGGATGCAAACTGCAAGAGTTGAAAGGAAAAGATTCAAAGCTAACAAACTGAGTTACAATAGAAATTTAATTTCCAATGCAATACTCGCAATTAGCTGTCAGTAACAATACATCAATATGAGTAAAACTAAAGAATGATGGTGGATAAAAAATATGGAATAACAAAAAGCACAAAATATATGAGTGTATGATAATGAAAAGGTAGCACTGAACACCTAACACAAGCCAACTTGAACTCTGAGGACATTACAGTCCAGTCCACTAATATCACCTTGTGGTGGGATTTGTTATCACTTGTCAGTTTCTGTAGCACTCTGTACAGATTTACCACCACCTTATGAGAACATGGGTGCATTGGAATTATTTCTGTGGAATATACATGTTGTTGATTTTTAAAACAAATCTTCTATTCTACCAGACAATCTTCCAGTATCTTTAATATTGTTTTTAATCCTCTTGTCTACAGTAGAGGGAGAGGCAGAAGGAGAAGGATAATGCCTTAAATTGTTTTTTTTTTTTTTAATTTGCAAAGATTTCTTGTTTTATATTGTAAGCAGATCAAATTTGTTTTTTCCACAATAACAGAGCATTTCTGAAACTGATTTGGGGATAAAAATGCCTCAGACAGCAATTTTGTATCTTTCATGGTACTGTTGACTCCAGTAATACCTCTGTCCATAATGATATTTTCACTCTGCAGTGGAGTGTGTGCTGATATGAAACTTCCTGGCAGGTTAAAACTGCACACCGGACCAAGACTCAAACTCGGGACCTTTGACTTTTGCGGGCAAGTGCTCTACCAAAAGCACTTGCCCATGAAAGGTAAAGGTCCCGAGTTTGAGTCTTGGTCTGGCACACAGTTTTAACCTGCCAGGAACTTTCATACCTCTGTCCATGTTTATTCCAGTACCAATAATTCCTCAAATTTAATAGCTGCTACCCCTGCACATCAGAAAGTCTTTCCATATCATCTAGCAAACTGTGGTCAGCAAACCTACAATGATCAGCAATCCTCATCTCAATATGCTGGAAGTTTTGCTGTGGCCTTTATGTAGACTACAAACTGTGTATGGAGTAACGTTATGTAAATATTTAGTTTGAAGAATTAAATAGAAAAAGTAATTGGGTAGCGTAAAAGGTGGAGCCGTGCCCTTTTACAAAAGTGGCTGCTTTCTCTTATTACACATACAAAGTGATTCACGAAGATATGCAAATATTGTAATGTGTTATTCTACAAGTAAAACTACAGAGAAAAGTTTATATAAACAAAGATCCGCAAATGTTTAGTTACGAAGTTACAGCTAATAAAAATTATTCTGCCTGAAATTTAGCAGCTTCATTAATATGAAGCCATCGCAAAACTGTATGAGGTTAAAGTACAGCACGATTTCCATTTATTTTGTTGTTATTGTTCTGGTGAATCTAATTAAAAAAGTCATTGTTGGCATCTGTTAGTGAGTTGTTTCAATCATTTCCTAACCTTGAAACGAGTTAAGAACATAACAGCATTAGTGTATTTAAGTGAAACCACATAGTAACTGTTGTAGTTTGTACATTATTTACCAAACAGGCATTCCTTTCAAATTTACAACAGAAGTATATGCCGCTATGGTGTTTATTTACGGCAAATGTGATGGTAATGCTACAGCTGCAGTTAACAAATATTGCGTACATTACCCAACTTGTAGGATTACGAATGCATGAACCATTAGCGGAGTATTTCGAATGTTACGGAACTCGGGTTCTCTACCTACCATTCACAATCAGTACGAGAACTCGATACGTGAAGATGATGAGGAGGATATCATGGATGCTGTTCAACATAGCCCCGGTACCAGTGCACGATGTATCTCTCAATGATTAGGCATTTCACAATCTAAGGTATGGCGTACACTGAAGTACAATAATCTGTATTCTTACCATAAACCAAAGTGCATCATTTACACCCGGGAGATCCTGTCTTTCTCTTGGAGTTGCACAACTGGTTAAATACTAATTGGCAGTTACACAAATACATTTTATGTACTGATAAGGCACAGTTTACTTGAGATGGTGTAAACAATTTACATAACAAGCACGAATAGTCTGAAGCAAAGCTACATGCAACAGTGCAACATAATTTCCAACAATGATTTACCATAAATGTGTGGTGAGGTATAATCAACACACACTTTATTGGACTATTCATTTTCCCAAGATGTGTAACTGGCGTGACATACTTACAATTCTTTTAACAAGAAATGCTCCACTTGCTCAAAAATATTCCACTTGCTATGTGATTGCAAATGTATTTTGAACATGATGGCGCACCTCCACATTTCACTAACACCGTTACTACACCTCTAAATGAAGACTTTCCCCATAAACAGATTGGTCATGGTGCTACACGTTTGTGGCCATCCAGAATGCTCGATTTCACACCAATGGATTTTTGTGTATGGGGACAGATGAAAGACATAGTTTACAAGGACAAAGTCAATACATATGAGACATTACCAGCTCACATTATGAATGCAATAGACAAAATTAAGAACAACCCTGTCAAACTGAAATGAGCAACAAAATCAGTTCATACACATGCAGCCAAATGCATTGAACTCGGTGGAGACATTTTTGAATACTTATTGTGAATGTATTCTGAAATTGTATGTACACTGTTGAACTTCCTTAGCACTGAGCTTTGTTTTTTTTCCCAGTTTAACACGAATTCACGGGTGCTATGGTAGGTATTAATAAAAACAGAATATCTGACACATTCATACAGTTTCAGTTAACGTTATTACCATCATTTTTCCAAAATAAAATTATCTATAACTTCCGTTGAAAACTTCGTGCAATTGTCTGGATTTTAAAAAACAAATTAGTTAATAAATTAAAAATTTTACGAAACTACTTATTTGCTTCTCTGGATGTTCTGAAAAATACTGCAGATACATGCCCGGGACATGTTTTATTAGATTCACCAGATCAATAACAACAAAATAAATGGAAATCGTGCTTTGCTTTAACCTCGTACAGTTTTGTGATGGCGTCATACTAGCAAACTTCCTAAATTTCAGGCAACATTTTTTATTAGCCATAACTCCGTAACTAAACATTTCCTATGTTTATATGAACCTTTTTCTTTAGTTTACCTTGTAGAATAACATATTAAAATATTTGCATATCTTCATGAATCACCCTTTATATAAAGTAATATTGAAGTAAGTCTGTTAATTAACAGGGTGAATAGAACAGCACTATTTATAATTTATACTTTACAAAAGTAGCCAGAAGTGGTTGCTTCTAACTGTTAATTTGTATCCTCACTGATTCATTCCACACCTCTGAAAGCTTTCCTACATGTTGAGATTTACAGAAGACAATGTGTGAATGAATGAGTGAAAAAACCACAGCTCAATACTTGAGGTGTACCATCCAAATACTGAATTTAATTGATGAAAGGAGAAAATATAAAAATGCAGTAAATGAAGCAGGCAAAAAGGAATATAAACGTCTCAAAAATGAGATCGACAGGAAGTGCAAAATGGCTAAGCAGGGCTGGCTAGAGGACAAATTTAAGGATGTAGAGGCTTATCTCACTAAGGGTAAGATAGATACTGCCTACAGGAAAATTAAAGACACCTTTGGAGAAAAGAGAGCCACTTGTATGAATATCAAGAGCTCAGATGGAAACCCAGTTCCAAGCAAAGAAGGGAAACCAGAAAGGTGGAAGGAGTATATAGAGGGTTTATACAACGGCGATGTACTTGAGGACAATATTTTGGAAATGCAAGAGGATGTAGATGAAGATGAAATGGGAGATAAGATACTGCGTGAAGAGTTTGACAGAGCCCTGAAGGACCTGAGTCTAAACAACGCCCCGGGAGTAGACAACATTCCATTAGAACTACTTACGGCCTTGGAAGAGCCAGTCCTGACAAAATGCTACCATCTGGTGCGCAAGATGTATGAGACAAGCGAAATACCCTCAGACTTCAAGAAAAATATAATAATTCCAATCTCAAAGAAAGAAGGTGTTGACAGATGTGAAAATTACCAAACTATCAGTTTAATAAGTCACAGCTGCAAAATACTAACACAAAATCTTTACAGACAAATGGAAAAACTGGTAGAAGCCTACCTCGGGGAAGATCAGTCTGGATTCCGTAGAAATGCTGGAACACGTGAGGCAATAGTGACCTTACGATTTATTTTAGAAGAAAGATTAAGGAAAGGCAAACCTACGTTTCTAGCATTTGTAGACTTAGAGAAAGCTTTTGACAATGTTGACTGGAATACTCTCTTTCAAATTCTAAAGGTGGCTGGGGTAAAAAACAGGGAGTGAAAGGCTATCTACAATTTGCACAGAAACCAGAAGGTAGGAGACGAGATACTGGCAGAAATAAAGCTGTGAGGACCGGGCGTGAGTCGTGCTTCGGTAGCTCAGATGGTAGAGCACTTGCCTGCGAAAGGCAAAGGTACCGAGTTCGAGTCTCGGTCGGGCACACAGTTTTGATCAGCCAGGAAGTTTCATATCAGCACACACTCCGCTGCAGAGTGAAAATCTCATTCTGGAACCAGATGGCAGTTATAAGAGTCAAAGGGCATAAAAGGGAAGCAGTGGTTGGGAAGGGAGTGAGACAGGGTTGTAGCCTCTCCCCGATATTCAATCTGTATATCGAGCAAGCAGTGAAGGAAACAAAAGAAAAATTCGGAGTAGGTATTAAAATCCAGGGAGAAGAAATAAAAACTTTGAGGTTCGCCGATGACATTGTAATTCTGTCAGAGACAGCAAAGGACTTGGAAGAGCAGTTGAACGGAATGGACAGTGTCTTGAAAGGAGGATATAAGATGAACATCAACAAAAGCAAAACAAGGATAATGGAATGTAGTCTAATTAAGTCAGGTGATGTTGAGGGAATTAGATTAGGAAATGAGGCACTTAAAGTAGTAAAGGAGTTTTGCTATTTGGGGAGCAAAATAACTGATGATGGTCGAAGTAGAGAGGATATAAAATGTAGGCTGGCAATGGCAAGGAAAGCGTTTCTGAAGAAGAGAAATTTGTTAACATCGAGTATTGATTTAAGTGTCAGGAAGTTGTTTCTGAAAGTATTTGTATGGAGTGTAGCCATGTATGGAAGTGAAACATGGATGATAAATAGTTTGGACAAGAAGAGAATAGAAGCTTTTGAAATGTGGTGTTACAGAAGAATGCTGAAGATTAGATGGGTAGGTCACATAACTAATGAGGAAGTATTGAATAAAATAGGGGAGAAGAGGAGCTTGTGGCACAACTTGACTAGAAGAAGGGATCAGTTGGTAGGACATGTTCTGAGGCATCAAGGGATCACCAATTTAGTATTGGAGGGCAGTGTGGAGGGTAAAAATCGTAGAGGGAGACCAAGAGATGAATACACTAAGCAGATTCAGAAGGATGTAGGCTGCAGTAGGTACTGGGAGATGAAGAAGCTTGCACAGGATATAGTAGCATGGAGAGCTGCATCAAACCAGTCTCAGGAGTGAAGACCACAACAACAATACCATCCAAATGCAAAACCACCCATGTATGAACAGCTGATCCATATCCTCCTCCATGCTGTCATCTACTAATTGAATTGCAGGCGATTCTTTCCAAATCCTCCATAGTCCTCCCAAAGGTTCTGGGTCACAACATGTCAAATCAGTTCTGTTACCTTAAAAGCACACAGAAAATTCAGATTTACAGTGAACACATCTAGCTTCCACAAAACTGATCACCACCTCACATACTAAAATAATACCTAATAAAACAAAAACTTGATAGTCTGACTTATGACATGGTTTCCTGGAGATGGTCACATATAACATTTTGTTCACAATAACCTTAGATTTTCAGGCAAATGATGATGCTAAAAGGGCAAAATGTTTCACTAGACTGCATTTCAGGAACATTACAAAAAAACTGTTTCCATGAACATAATTTACTATCAAATATGAACTGGAATTTAAATGTACTAGCTACAGTAGTAGACAGAAATAGGTGTGGCCTTGACAGAATGTTGGGGAGGATGTCTGGAGTAGCACTGCGATGCTGCAGCTACTGTGACCCATCTGCTTGGGTCAGGCCACCATGTGCAATCAAGAGTAACACAAGTCTATTGCACAGTCAATAATCATCATATTTCTCGCAAAAGAAGGTACCAAACCTGTGGAAATCTTGAGGAGGCTCTGTGCAAAACTCAGGGAAGAAACCCTTGGTTCTGGCAAAGGCCACATACCACAACAAACAATGCTGGCAACCAATCTGAAATGTGGACCTTCTGTGCGGCAATTCAGGGCTTCATTCTGCTGCTTTAAAGAAGGAAATTCATTGGACAACTCTGGAGTATCCTTTTTACAGTTCAGATTTGTGTGTATTATCCTGTGACTACCACATGTTTGGACTGTTGAAAGAAGAAATTTGAGAATACCAGTTTTATGACAATGCAGCGGTAGAGGAGCTTGCGTGCAAGTGGCTGCACATGTATCCCTCTTCTTTCTTCAAGCACTGAATCAAAAAGTTGCCAATTCTATGGGAAAAGGTGTGGCAAGTCAGGAGAAGATTTAGAAAAACAAGATGGGTGTATTTTTGTTATGGCTGATTCAATAAAGTTACCAAAAAACAATTCCAGTTCATATTTGATTTACCCTCATACATAAATTATGCCAGTTAAATTGTAGTCATAAACTGCACTTGAAACCTTCCAAACATGAACAAATACGCCATCCACTCTTCTATTTTCTAACGTGCATGCTAAAGCTATTGAAAGGGCTAAATAATAGTTATAATGATGTAAAATTGCTTTAGAACTCTGCTGCAAATTAATCTCAAAAATGTGTGCCTATAATAGTTCTTAGAATTGACTAGCAGCCATTCTTGAAAATGAGATTGACCTGGGTTGTATTTGTATCACATGGTGTGCAACATTTCTCAAGCAACTAGTGGTAAACAGCTAAATAATACCTAACAGACCTTACCAAATGAACTTAACGGAGCCAAATAAAGGAAAGAATTACTTCTGCTTACCAAGTAGAAGTAAACTCATAAATAAAGGGAAGTTGACAAAAATTATAGCACTCTAAAATGAACACCCAGGGTTTAACATCCAATCAATATAGAGGTCAACAGAAATGGTTTATTAGTTTTGTTGGACAATGGCAAGAAGGGAAACCAGCAATGGCTTTGTTGAAGAAACTATCCAAGTCTAGTAAGACAGAAAAACTGGTTGGAGAGAATGGGATGCTTCAATAAGGAAGTGGGAAATCTCCCCAAGACTCTGAACAAACATGAAAACAGTAGAATAGGTTGATTGCCTGATGTAAGTACAATTTTTTATATCTTACACTTCATACCAGCTTCATTCTGGGAATCTGTCCTTTATATACAATCAAGTAAAATGTATTAAATATGTTACACATGGTTCAAATTTTACTAAATGTAAATGATCATACTTTAAAATTTCATTCTGTCTAATAACAAAGTATCTTCATTCCATATTACCAGAACAAAAATTAACTATGCTTATTAACCAATGCTTTACTGAAATGTATGAATATTCATCAACTGACCTCAGATCCAACCTGTCCTTTTCACAATTCCCAATAAATGTTCCAAACTGACATGAGTGAACATGATCATGTAATGTTAGCAGAAACCTTTCATTGAACTGAAATGTAGTCGGAAACTGCTGTGTGAGCTGCCACACACAGTCAATCAACTGCGTGAAAACAGGTGACACCTCTTTCACTTCTCCTGCAATATGTGCACACCTCTCAGTGAACTTATGACCAAATGCTAGCCAGTCTTTTTCAATCAGTGCCTGAAATGGGAAGCAAAACAATATTATATTTAATATTTTAAGAAGTCTATATTTACAGGAACACTGGTAATGGCACGATTTTTGAATGAGATATCACCTATTTTTTTTACGAATAATCTCTTACACAATACGGATTTTGAATGGGGGGGGGGGTATACTAAGTTCTGTGTAGCATTTGTATTTTATTACTTTAATGATCTTTTATCATTTTTGTACATAGATACAAACTGATATGGGACAAGTCAGTATTATGAGGAGATGAGACAATGTGAATTAATGTAGCAGTTATGAAACTGTATATCTATCACATATATACCGGAATTTGTCTACAAAAATGTGCAAACGCACGCACGCGCGCGCACACACACACACACACAAACACACACACACACACACACACCCACCCCTCTTTCACACAAAAGACACAATTGTGTGCTTATGAATTTATAACAATTAATCTAGTTAAGTAAATATTTACAGTTTTTGCTGTATCTCTGTGATCATAGTTTAAAAGTGTGGCTTTTTTTATAATAGATACAAACTTGAAAATTATAAGATATTTACAATTTATATGACTCATGATAAAAGTGTGTGGTCTAATTCTACTTCTTTATGTTAACAAATATTTATTTATACCGTAAGAACATTTACTAATGAGATAGTTGTGAACAGATCTTTGACTTTTGCAGTCTGTTTACTGTTTCACATTTAACACAATCAACACAAATTTTCCATCATCACTGCTTATTACAAAAATAATGTAGACCTCAGGTTTTAACCTGATAGATACTGAGCTACACCATAACAATACTTTTGCAGTAGCTAGATATGATCAGCTATTTTAAATACAGAAATATGTTTGATCATTTTGCTGTAACAAGGTAGGTACAGCTTGTTTCCTGCTTTGAGTGGTCCATTTTGTTTCAGTTTTTTATCTGAATATTGGACCTATATACCCTGGTTTCTTCTCGTTTTAAGTGAGTGCACACTCTGGTTACTAACTACAAGCTGGTTATTACCACCTATGATTTTCCCAATGATGAGTATTACTTGCAAACTGGATGAACAAAACAATTGAAGGACTCAAATTTTTTTTAATAAAAGCTGCACGAGCTCCTGGAAGCTGCCCTTTTCATGACTCATACAACTCTCTTTTGCACTGTGAAATAACTTTTGTTAGCATTCTAATTTCCTCAGAATATTATGCTGTATCACAGTAGAGATTCTGCTTTGGCAAAATACACATTTTTTATTGGTACAACAGCACTGATACTGTTAGTACATGGATAGAAGTTGGAACTAGAATAGAAAAATATAAATTTTTTAGTGTACCAGTAGACAAAGGAGGAAGGGAGGGAGGATATAATGATAATGATGATGATGATATTTCATATTATCTGTCAGTTCTAAAACTTATGATAAAAATGAGAGATCTGACAGAATAGGGTGTGAAACTACGCAACAGAAAAATCAGCCAGGTGATCACTAGACTAAAACAGTGCTGAGCAACCCACTTTGCAATATACTAAACGCTCCACCCTAAAAGCGTGGGCTCCTTCCAAAGGATCAACAAAATTTTAAGAGGTTTATCACATTCTCCTCATCCCAATGAAGTTGGCTTCTGCTCTCCAACCAAAATATAAAATACACTCAGTTGAAATGTGACACCAGTAATTTTTTTATGCCATGAGCACCATGGAAGGAAGAGGGAAAAGAGAAAGGGGGTGGGGGGGGGTGGGGGGGGGGGGGGGAAGGAGAAGAACAGTTCCTCCTGTGCAGTATGAAGCCATGTGTAAAAGGACAGTGCCTATAATTAGGAGATGGGTGAAGTTAACCTTACTCCATCAGAACAAGGTACACCTAAGTCAGATAGATGACTTCACCAACCACAGCTTCTTATCCTCTGTCAGCTACACCTCCTCTCACATTTGTATCACTCTCTGGTTCAGTAAGATGGCAAGATGTAAGGGAGTGTTTCCTACTAACTTCACTTGCTAGTTTAACAGATTGCTGATTTTCCCCAATACCTGCTCATCCTGGTACCAATAGAGACAGACATGTTTCTTCAGCTATTGAAGCAAGAGTAATGTGTTCTGTATGTTTCAGGTAATTTTCTCTACTGCATACATCTGTTTTAGCACTTGGTGAACACTAAAGGAATGTGAGCAGACGAGAAACTTTTAACTTTCGTAGGTATCTCATCATCTCCAAGCTCCAGTGTCTTCAGGATCACATGATGTTCTCTGCAATATACTTTAAATTTGTCCATAAGATAAATGATGAAGACATGGTCAGGTAAAGTAATTGAATAGCCAAGGAAGACACCTTGCTTAAACAGTTTTTGTATCTAAAATATGATTAAATAAACAGTGCAAAGTTTCATTAAAAGTCCAGGTTCTGTTTTATTTGTAAAGTATAAAATAATTCCGGTGCTTAAGGATCCAAGATGGTCATCTACTCCAACTTTTGTATAAGTGATAGACTGATTTGGGGAGGGGAGGGGAGGTGGAGGTTAAGAAATCACAACAGCAAGGAGGAGTTGGGTGACAAACAAATGTTAATAGGCATGTATTCAACATCATAAAGATTATTTCCATTCCAATTTCAACCAGTCACATAAGAACTATTACTGTATACCTGAATGAGGAAGTAGATCAGGTTTGCTTAAATACACACTGTAACAGCCATTAGCATTACTTACCTTCGAGGTTAGATGTGCTGAGTCGATGGTAGTCAAGAATTTCTTTAAGGCAACAAAGTTACCATTATCAACACCCCAATGAGTCTGAATGAGATTGTATAATATGGCTATGAGGAGCTGGATGTTCCTTCTATGATAATGCAGAAAGACTTGGTGGGAATGTACCCACTGTATATGGTTCCAGGCACTGGTGATCACGAGAACTACTGGGAGAGAAGACCATCTTGTTTGGCTTAGGGCTTTGGCGCATCATACCGCATCTGCAGCAGCAATCTGAGGAGCACTTCGCACCACAGTGACACAACAAACTGTTCCAAATAGGTTACTCCAAGGATATCTCTGAGCCAGATGCCCTGTAGCGTGCATTCGACCCACCCCTAAACCACTGCCATTTGCAACTTCAGTGGTGTCAAGTGAGAACTTGTTGGAGGGCAGGGTGGAGGTCTGCTGTGTTTTCTGATGAAATCTAGTTCTGCCTCAGTGCCAGTGATGGCTGTGTGATTGTTAAAAGTAGGTCAGTTGAGGGCCTGCAACCAACCTGTCTAAGTACTAGACACACTGGACCTACACCTGGAGTTATGATCTGGGATACGACTCTTGTGACAGCAGGAGCACTCTTGCGGTTGTCCCATGGGCCCTGACTGCAGACTTGTACATCAATCTGGTGATTCACAACCTGCTGAGCTGCCATTCATGAACAGCATTCCAGGGGCATTATCCAACAGGGTAACACTTCTCTACATACCAAAGTTGTAACCCAACATGCTCTACAATGTGTTGTGTTCAATCATCAGATTTGTCTTCAGCTGGGCACATATGGGACATCATTGAATGACAACTCTATTGGTCATCCACAACCAGCATTAATCGTTTACACTGACCAACCAAGTGCAACAGGAATGGCATTCTAACCCACAAACTAACATCCAACACCTGTAAAACACAATGCATGCACATTTGCATGTTTGCATTTAACATTCTGGCTATTACACCCATTATTAATGTACCAGCATTTCACATTTGCAATGGCTTATCTCACGCTTGCATAAAACTATGATCTTGCAATGTTAATCTGTTAAATATGTTACCTAGAAAAGTGTGTTACAAAAATTACATTACTCTACATTAATTAATTTGTTGTGCTATATTTTTTTCCATCAGCATACGACTGATATCACATACCTAAAAGGAAAACCCTTGTGTATCTCAAAAGGCATTGCTGCTTGTCAATAATTATTAAAAAGTTATTTCCTTGGTTTCCGATTAATGGTATGGAATAATGGGGCCTGCTGAATGGGTAGAATTTTATGTACCTGTCATCTGTTGTGCTGTGAAGAGTTGTCACCTGCCGTGTGAAGGCTCACCAGCTTCAGCCAACAGGCCAGGAATACGGCTGGTCTTAAACCTGCATCAGTGGCCAGCTCAATTCCTTCATATAACATCTTAAAATAGGACTTACTTGCAACACACAGACCACGCATCCTGAATAAAGCCAATATTGCAGAGAGAATCTTTACAAACTGTGCAGACAGGTTTTACTGCTTCTTGTCCATATTTTGAAATATCCAATGCTTTTAGGGATAGAACTTATAAGTCCCCAATATAGGATGCCTAGATAAGCCTAAAATAAAATGTGAACACAGAAATTTTGCGTTTCTAAAAAATTTGAAACTATGTCTCTTTTCCACACTTCAGTAAAAAAAATTGAACTTTTAAAAAGTAAAAAAGAACACTAACACAGCCCCATAATTGTCAGATTCAACTAATGGGTGGTGGTTGTGTAGCTGGAGAATAGATATGATATGAATATATCGTCTTCAAATATAGAATTCTGCACAGGACCTTTCAGTATGAACGCAATACTGTTGACAGTGATAGTAAAGACAGTCATACTTCAAATACTGTCTAGAGGGGTAGTTACACACCTCTAGAAGTTGTAGAGGGCAACACGTCTAGAAGTTGTAGAGGGCACTTAGTGGATTAAGTTTTACATAGGAATCAATGTCCAGAAATGTCATCCAACAATGCTACTGAGTATCAAAGTTATAGGTGCTGGCACTTGTAAAATAATGTATATACAGGATGATTCCATGATGATGTTACAAACTTTCTACGCTCATGGAGGAGGATAAATGAATCACTTTGAGGTAAGGGTCCCCAGTACCGGAAACAAAAGATTAGAACATGATAAGTGAAAACTGTTCTGGTACCTCAGACAGATGAATAAGTACTGGCACTATTGTTGCTAAGGGCCAGCCATGGTGGCTGAGCGGTTCTAGGCCCTTCAGTCCGGAACCAAGCGACTACTATGGTCACAGGTTCGAATCCTGCCTCAGGCATGGATGTGTGTGATGTCATTAGGTTAGTTAGGTTTAAGTAGTTCTAAGTTCTAGGGGACTGATGACATCCGATGTTAAGTTCCATAGAGCTCAGAGCCATTTGAACCATTTTTGTTGCTAAGATTGTAGGGTAGGCAACTTTCAGAGGCGATAATATGCAAAACAAGGAAAAATAACCAGTAAGCATGGGCTCTAAAATGCATATCTGAGGACCTATGAGCACTTTTACATGTTCACTGCTATGAAATATATCTCATCTATTGAACAAATGTTCAGAGCTCGTAAGTTTCACACTTTAGAGCCCATGTTCACTAGACATTTTCACTTGTTTTAGTAAATACTACCACCTCTGAAAGTTTCCTATCCCACAATCTTAGCAACAACAGTGCCAGTACACGTATGTCACTGTCAGAGGTATCAGAATGGTTTTTGCTCGTAATCTTCAACTCTTTTGTTTCTGATACAGGGACTCTTACCAGAAAGTGATACATTTATCTTCCTCCCTGATTCTAGAAAGTTTGTAACAGCATCACACAATCAGCCTGTATGTTGTTGTTGTGGTCTTCAGTCCTGAGACTGGTTTGATGCAGCTCTCCATCCTACTCTATCCTGTGCAAGCTTCTTCATCTCCCAGTACCTACTGCAACCTACATCCTTCTGAATCTGCTTAGCGTATTCATCTCTTGGTCTCCCTCTACGATTTTTACCCTCCACGCTGCCAACCAGTAATAAATTGGTGATCCCTTTATGCCTCAGAACATGACCTACCAACAGATCCCTTCTTCTAGTCAAGTTGTGCCACAAACTTCTCTTCTCCCCAATCCTATTCAATACCTCCTCATTAGTTATGTGATCTACCCATCTAATCTTCAGCATTCTTCTGTAGCACCACATTTCAAAAGCTTCTATTCTCTTCTTGTCCAAACTATTTATCACCCAAGTTTCACTCCATACATGGCTACACTCCATACAAATACTTTCAGAAATGACTTCCTGACACTTAAATCAATACTCGATGTTAACAAATTTCTCTTCTTCAGAAACGCTTTCCTTGCCATTGCCAGTCTACATTTTATATCCTCTCTACTTCGACCATCATCAGTTATTTTGCTCCCCAAATAGCAAAACTCCTTTACTACTTTAAGTGTCTCATTTCCTAATCTAATTCCTTCAGCATCACCAGACTTAATTCGACTACATTCCATTATCTTCGTTTTGCTTTTGATGATGTTCATCTTATATCCTCCTTTCAAGACACTGTCCATTCCGTTCAGCTGCTCTTCCAGGTCCTTTGCTGTCTCTGACAGAATTACAATGTCATCGACAAACCTCAAAGTTTCTATTTCTTCTCCATGGATTTTAATACCTACTCAGAATTTTTCTTTTGTTTCCTTTACTGCTTGCTCAATATACAGATTGAATAACATCAGGGAGAGGCTACAACCCTGTCTCACTCCCTTTTCAACCACTGCTTCCCTTTCATGCCCCTCTACTCTTGTAACTGCCATCTGCTTTTTGTACAAATTGTAAATAGCCTTTCGCTCCCTGTGTTTTACCCCTGCCACCTTCAGAATTTGAAAGAGAGTATCCCAGTTAACATTGTCAAAAGCTTTCTCTAAGTCTACAAGTGCTAGAAACGTAGGTTTGCCTTTTCATATTCTTTCTTCTAAGATAAGTCGTAGGGTCAGTATTGCCTCACATGTTCCAACATTTCTTCGGAATCCAAACTGATCTTCCCCAAGGTCGGCTTCTACCAGTTTTTCCATTCGTCTATAAAGAATTCGCATTAGTATTTTGCAGCTGTGACTTATTTAACTGATAGTTTGATAATTTTCACATCTGTCAACACCTGCTTTCTTTGGGATTGGAATTATTATATTCTTCTTGAAGTCTGAGGGTATTTCGCCTGTCTCATACATCTTGCTCACCAGATGGTAGAGTTTTGTCAGGACTGGCTCTCCCAAAGCTGTCAGCCTGTATACACACACATTTTCAGGCACAGACACCTATAGCTTTGACACTTTGTAGCATCTCTTCGATGACATTTCCGGACATGGATTCCAATGTAAAACTGGATCTACTGAGTCCCCCCTCTACTGAGTCCCCCCTCTACTGAGTCCCCCCTCTACTGAGTCCCCCCTCTACTGAGTCCCCCCTCTACTGAGTCCCCCCTCTACTGAGTCCCCCCTCTACTGAGTCCCCCCTCTACTGAGTCCCCCCTCTACTGAGTCCCCCCTCTACTGAGTCCCCCCTCTACTGAGTCCCCCCTCTACTGAGTCCCCTCTGGAAGTATATAACATAAATTGTGAAACACTGTGTATACTCAAAATAATGCAGTAAAGACAGCACAAAAATAGCAAGATATTTTCATAAGTCATACATGCAGTGCTCTCCGAGGATATTTTGGTTTCAAGTAGTATTGTAGACTTTCATGATGTAAGCTGTGCCACTTACTAATACTTCCTTTACTTTTGAAAAACTTCTCAATTATTTTAGCCGTGTGAAGTCTCTTGGTTCTCTCATATTACCTAAAAGTCCACCTGAACCTTTGGAAGTGTTTCAAGGTAGATCAACTATGTTCAATATGAATCCCACAAAAAGCTTGGGGAAATACACTGTCCATCCAGGTACAGTCCAGCATGCTTTGGTAAGTCTAATACAAGTGGAGTGTGACAGGTAGCCTATAACCTGACTTATCTGGACAGCCACCAAAACCTATTGGCATGCAGAAAAAGTTTTTTAACGGAAGTTTGTTACTATCCTCACCTTTAGAATCGAGATCCCTATTCTGTGACACAATGTAACTGTAATGGTAATGCTTCACAGTGATAAATGAAGTACACTCAAGAGCTTATGGTTATGAGGGGCTGGAGGGACTGACTAGCTCTCAAAGCAGGAATCTCTGGTTGGCCAAACCTAAACTAAGCCATCAAAGACCCATAAGTGAAGAGGTACAGACACAGTGAGAATCACCTGTCCAGTAAATTGAAAGAACAACATTCTGGGTCATTTTACACATTTATGTGGTGCAACTAGAGCACTTGACTTTTATTATCATTTTAATAAATTAATAAAGACCTTGACAACTGCAACAAACTTATGCTGTGATGCTGACTTCTTACAAGAATAAGCAACCAATCTCATCTCTGCCTCCAGTGCTCACAATTATTCTACCATCCTAGTTTACAAACAGATTTCCTAGCCCATTTCAGACAGATCTGATATTGTTGATTTCTTACCATAAAAATAAACATAAGGAGAACAACTATAATTACCCAGTATTGTCTTGATCTAGACTTGGTCAAACATTTTCTTTGTTAAGGCAACAAATTTCTGAAATCATGCATTGAAATGAGATACATCCTCTCAATCTTCTTCTTACACTAAGTACAAAGTCTCCCTTCACACCTCCCATCCCCTAATGTTAAAACTCTTATTGAGAGACTTTTCCCACAAATAATCCCCTCAATACTAACATTAGCTCACCATAACTAGTGAAACATTTTCTATCAATGAAAACAAGTCACATCAAATACCAACTTATTTCTAAGCATTTCCTGTCTGTAATCTCAACATCACAACCATTAAATTGTAAAAAAGATTAACAGACATAAACAAATAGTGTCTATACACAACTCCAAGTACCCCATTACAGATCACATACTGGAACAGGACAGTTGTGCCTAGGTGTCTGCTTTACCTCCATACACCACAGGGGCATTCCCTCTAAATTCCAGTTCTTGTGTGCAATATGAGACAGCTTTTTGCCACCCACCAGGCCTCAACTTATGACTCTTTTTATTTTCATCTTATATTGTTTCTTTTCTTTGTTCTTACTTTATGTTACAATTTTTCTCACTGTCTTGCCCAGTTTCCTCCTCTTTTAGCTTGTTTCTAATGGATTTTAACTTATCTCCAATTTACTTGGTACCTCTCTGCCACTTCCAAATTAAGATTTTCATACCTTGTTCAGCACGAACAATCCATTTCTCCCTTTCATCTTATGTGGTAAGTCCCTTTTCTCTCTCTCTCTCTCTCTCTCTCTCTTTTAAGCTTCTCAGTTTTTCTTCCACCAAATCTTTCCTCTCTTCTGTCAGATGATGCAACCTTGGACAAAATAACTAATGATTTTACACTTCTGTACATGTGGCATTTCAGACTTTTCCAGTGAGATTGATAACATTCACATTTCCCAGTTTTCATCTTAGTCAACAGAATCATTTCACACATAATATTTTGACAGCATCCCTGTATGTCCACAGATTAAAAAGTGTATATCTGAGCTGCGTATTATTTGAATCCCAACAAAATAGTGAACCAGACTGGCTGTGCACCACTTGTTCATAACAATGATCATTTCTCGGCACTGAATATTGTATGAAGGCTTTCATGACCGGATGACATATCTTCTGGTAAACCTTCTGGGATGTAAGGTCGTGGTCCATGAAACTCTTCAGCTCCTAACGTTTCGTCCAGAGCTGCGCTGGACATCTTCAGAGGGGTGTTTCTCCTCCGGTGAGTCTTGCCGACTGATGGGTCGGACGTCTGAGAGCGACTTATATATCGTAGAAAGTGGGCATGACTAGAGTTACACGTGATATGCAGAGATAAAAGATTATCTCTGACAAAGATTATCTCTGCATATCACGTGTAACTCGGGTCACGCCCACTTTCTACAATATATAAGTCGCTCTCAGACGTCCGACCCATCAGTCGGCAAGACTCACCGGAGGAGAAACACCCCTCTGAAGATGTCCAGCGCAGCTCTGGACGAAACTTTAGGAGCTGAAGAATTTCATGGACCACGACCTTACATCCCGGAAGGTTTACCAGAAGATACTGAATATTGTGTTCTATTGCAAGTCCACTTCAGTCAGTTGTACATATAGATAATTACACTGATGATGAATGATGTATCCCACACTTTTAGTTGAATTAGTATCACTGTACCTCTTTATAGAACTTTCTGACATGCTGATCTCAATCACTTGAAAGACAATGTTGCCATCTCTGTATTTCATTTCACATTTCCAAGAGGCAGTGCTCAGTTGATACAGAATTTGTTGGCTGCTTGAATCAGTAGATAGACTGGTGTTTCACAATTCTTAAATTTTGTCCAACACACAACATATTATACTGAAGCTGGGCTAGCCTACATGCTGGTTTTAGGGACATCAATAGCAACTGAAAGGTATCAACTCGCTTTTTCTTCCTTGGGGTCAGTTTCCTCTTTAGGCACTGTCGACTTGTAAGACTAAGATTGTAATTCTTCCTGCCAGTTGGCCAATGCAACAGTAGTAATGTGACGCAAGGACTAAAATGATAAAATGTGTGACGTGTTGAGTGACACTGCCTACAGAGAGTACTTTGATTGCTACACTACTATCTTTTAATTAGCATTCACTAGCCAGTGAGTCTGACACTCCTGAAGATTCTGTACATTTCACACCTTTTTTCAGTGGTGGGAACATTGTCCCAGTATTTAATGCGTAGGCATGTGAGCAGGCAGGAGTCCAGAGCTAGTAAGTATTAATCGTATAAAAGACGTGGATTGATGGCAGTAAAAGTTAAAGACTGTGTTGAGAGAAAGATTTCTAGTTACAAGTGAGTGGTTGTTTATTAATAATCGCATAATAAAAGTTAAGCAGAAGGAGAAAGTGTAAGCCTTTCTTATGCAAGTAGAACTGAAGTTACTGATTAGAATATACATGAATTAATGGCCTATAGGAGACTGTAATGAAAGTTTAAATTGGTATAGATAAACAAGATCACATAAATGTTGGCTTCTCCAGAATGACAAATTATCAGAACATTCTTTATTGGGAACCAATAAACTATATTGAATACATTGTATTGTCATTTACAACAGATTCCAATGATGTGTAATTGCCAATTCATTGGCTACTAGTTACGGACACATGACAAACAACATGGTTTGTTTCTGGATCAGACATGACTTGTTGTAAGTTGTCTCCCTTAAAATTCCAATTACTGAAAACTAAATAAATAGTATTATATGTAAAATTTCAAAAAGGAGAGCTTACCAGTGGCGTGCCATGTCAAGATGCAATTTCCAGGTCTGACAATCATGGGAAGGAACTATAAAATTGACATCTATGCAAGGCAACAATAGGGAACCTATCATAAGTATAAACTGCAACAGTTATTGGCATGTGCAGAAGAAGTGATGTACCAGTGAAACAATGAACACCATCATCACATAGAAAAGAAGACAGATTACAGTGGCACAAGACATTGGCATCATGACACCTCAATGATGGCAGTGCAGCATGCTATCTTCTAAACCAGAAAAACTTGTATCATAAACGTCTTACTGGGCAGTGAGTTCAATGAAGTACTTCTGCTGTAGGCATTGCTGGATTGTGAACAGAATTTGAAGCTATAAAAGATAGAAGCAGAAAGTAAGATGAAAGGAACCAATGCAGGAATCTCAGAAATTCCACATACAAGTGCAATAGTGTCTTATTCAACGGATGAAACAGTGGAAGTGAAAGTAGTAGCACACCAGTCTCGTAAACCTGGCAAGAAAACATATAAACAGAACAGGAATAAATCCAGACAAGTACTGGAGCAGAAAGGAATTTAGATATGCAGGCATTCTCAGCTAGCTATGAGTGCACTAATGGGTACGATGTCCTCAAGTGGAAAGAGAAGACAAAAAGGATAAAGTCAAACATGGCTGAAATGAAGATGATTAGATGTTTAATTATTAACCTTTGAGCAGGTTTATCATGCAGTTAGCTTCATCAACTGAAGTTACAGAAAATATAAAGGGGAAAAAACAGACAAAATGGGATTAGTAAAGTTCCAACAAGCACAATTCCCCATTAAAATGAAACAGCAAATAAAAAAATTATGAAGAATGAACGAGCAAATAAAAAAATTATGAAGAATGAGCAACAAATGATGAAGAAATGAGTAATGAGCACAAAAGAAGATTTACACAACTCGAATCAGCTGTGACTAGTTGCACCAAAACATATAGCCAACTTGGCACACATCTAGTCTCTCTAAGTAGTGAGACGAAAACCACTGCAGAAAAAAATACTGAAATTAGTGAAAATAGTGAGGAGGAGATTGCAGAGGTCAAGACAGAGTTAGCAACACAAGTGAATATGGTTGCTGACACTATAACCACTAACAGTAACAACTTATGTACCATTGTACAAAAAAGTTTTTATAGAGAAGTCACAAACATCAATCATGAACCATGGACCTTGCCGTTGGTGGGGAGGCTTGCGTGCCTCAGCGATACAGATAGCCGTACCGTAGGTGCAACCACAACGGAGGGGTATCTGTTGAGAGGCCAGACAAACGTGTGGTTCCTGAAGAGGGGCAGCAGCCTTTTCAGTAGTTGCAAGGGCAACAGCCTGGATGATTGACTGATCTGGCCTTGTAACAATAACCAAAACGGCCTTGCTGTGCTGGTACTGCGAACGGCTGAAAGCAAGGGGAAACTACAGCCGTAATTTTTCCCGAGGGCATGCAGTTTTACTGTATGATTACATGATGATGGCGTCCTCTTGGGTAAAATATTCCGGAGGTAAAATAGTCCCCCATTCGGATCTCCGGGCGGGGACTACTCAAGAGGATGTCGTTATCAGGAGAAAGAAAACTGGCGTTCTACGGATCGGAGCGTGGAATGTCAGATCCCTTAATCGGGCAGGTAGGTTAGAAAATTTAAAAAGGGAAATGGATAGGTTGAAGTTAGATATAGTGGGAATTAGTGAAGTTCGGTGGCAGGTGGAACAAGACTTCTGGTCAGGTGACTACAGGGTTATAAACACAAAATCAAATAGGGGTAATGCAGGAGTAGGTTTAATAATGAATAGGAAAATAGGAATGCGGGTAAGCTACTACAAACAGCATAGTGAACGCATTATTGTGGCCAAGATAGATACGAAGCCCACGCCTACTACAGTAGTACAAGTTTATATGCCAACTAGCTCTGCAGATGACGAAGAAATTGAAGAAATGTATGATGAAATAAAAGAAATTATTCAGATTGTGAAGGGAGACGAAAATTTAATAGTCATGGGTGACTGGAATTCGAGTGTAGGAAAAGGGAGAGAAGGAAACATAGTAGGTGAATATGGATTGGGGGACAGAAATGAAAGAGGAAGCCACCTGGTCGAATTTTGCACAGAGCACAACATAATCATAACTAACACTTGGTTTAAGAATCATGAAAGAAGGTTGTATACATGGAAGAACCCTGGAGATACTAAAAGGTATCAGATAGATTATATAATGGTAAGACAGAGATTTAGGAACCAGGTTTTAAATTGTAAGACATTTCCAGGGGCAGATGTGGACTCTGACCACAATCTATTGGTTATGACCTGTAGATTAAAACTGAAGAAACTGCAAAAAGGTGGGAATTTAAGGAGATGGGACCTGGATAAACTAAAAGAACCAGAGGTTGTACAGAGATTCAGGGAGAGCATAAGGGAGCAATTGACAGGAATGGGGGAAATAAATACAGTAGAAGAAGAATGGGTAGCTTTGAGGGATGAAGTAGTGAAGGCAGCAGAGGACCAAGTAGGTAAAAAGACGAGGGCTAGTAGAAATCCTTGGGTAACAGAAGAAATATTGAATTTAATTGATGAAAGGAGAAAATATAAAAATGCAGTAAGTGAAACAGGCAAAAAGGAATACAAACGTCTCAAAAATGAGATCGACAGGAAGTGGAAAATGGCTAAGCAGGGATGGATAGAGGACAAATGTAAGGATGTAGAGGCCTATCTCACTAGGGGTAAGATAGATACCGCCTACAGGAAAATTAAAGAGACCTTTGGAGATAAGAGAACGACTTGTATGAATATCAAGAGCTCAGATGGAAACCCAGTTCTAAGCAAAGAAGGGAAAGCAGAAAGGTGGAAGGAGTATATAGAGGGTCTATACAAGGGCGATGTACTTGAGGACAATATTATGGAAATGGAAGAGGATGTAGATGAAGATGAAATGGGAGATATGATACTGCGTGAAGAGTTTGACAGAGCACTGAAAGACCTGAGTCGAAACAAGGCCCCCGGAGCAGACAATATTCCATTGGAACTACTGACGGCCGTGGGAGAGCCAGTCCTGACAAAACTCTACCATCTGGTGAGCAAGATGTATGAAACAGGCGAAATACCCTCAGACTTCAAGAAGAATATAATAATTCCAATCCCAAAGAAAGCAGGTGTTGACAGATGTGAAAATTACCGAACTATCAGCTTAATAAGTCACAGCTGCAAAATACTAACACGAATTCTTTACAGACGAATGGAAAAACTAGTAGAAGCCAACCTCGGGGAAGATCAGTTTGGATTCCGTAGAAACACTGGAACACGTGAGGCAATACTGACCTTTCGACTTATCTTAGAAGAAAGATTAAGGAAAGGCAAACCTACGTTTATAGCATTTGTAGACTTAGAGAAAGCTTTTGACAATGTTGACTGGAATACTCTCTTTCAAATTCTAAAGGTGGCAGGGGTAAAATACAGGGAGCGAAAGGCTATTTACAATTTGTACAGAAACCAGATGGCAGTTATAAGAGTCGAGGGACATGAAAGGGAAGCAGTGGTTGGGAAGGGAGTAAGACAGGGTTGTAGCCTCTCCCCGATGTTGTTCAATCTGTATATTGAGCAAGCAGTAAAGGAAACAAAAGAAAAATTCGGAGTAGGTATTAAAATTCATGGAGAAGAAATAAAAACTTTGAGGTTCGCCGATGACATTGTAATTCTGTCAGAGACAGCAAAGGACTTGGAAGAGCAGTTGAATGGAATGGACAGTGTCTTGAAAGGAGGATATAAGATGAACATCAACAAAAGCAAAACAAGGATAATGGAATGTAGTCTAATTAAGTCGGGTGATGCTGAGGGAATTAGATTAGGAAATGAGGCACTTAAAGTAGTAAAGGAGTTTTGCTATTTGGGGAGCAAAATAACTGATGATGGTCTAAGTAGAGAGGATATAAAATGTAGGCTGGCAATGGCAAGGAAAGCGTTTCTGAAGAAGAGAAATTTGTTAACATCCAGTATAGATTTAAGTGTCAGGAAGTCATTTCTGAAAGTATTCGTATGGAGTGTAGCCATGTATGGAAGTGAAACATGGATGATAAACAGTTTGGACAAGAAGAGAATAGAAGCTTTCGAAATGTGGTGCTACAGAAGAATGCTGAAGATTAGATGGGTAGATCACATATCTAATGAGGAAGTATTGAATAGGATTGGGGAGAAGAGAAGTTTGTGGCACAACTTGACCAGAAGAAGGGATCGGTTGGTAGGACATGTTCTGAGGCATCAAGGGATCACCAATTTAGTATTGGAGGGCAGCGTGGAGGGTAAAAATCGTAGAGGGAGACCAAGAGATGAATACACTAAGCAGATTCAGAAGGATGTAGGTTGCAGTAGGTACTGGGAGATGAAAAAGCTTGCACAGGATAGAGTAGCATGGACAGCTGCATCAAACCAGTCTCAGGACTGAAGACCACAACAACAACAACAACTGTTGATCAGGCTGCTAGAAAATTTTTTTCACTTGATGTTCAGTATTTACATTTACTGATGTGTTTCAAGATTAACTCATTATCAGAACATCTGTCAATAGATTACATAAGTCAGAAGCAACACACTTATGAACATTTTCTGAATCACTATTAACTATTTATTTTAAATCATACAGGGCAAACCTATAAACATATCTAAGAACAAATGTGGAACTCTTCAAACACAGTATAGTGTCACGGGTCAGCTAACTGCTCCAAAGCACAAATGAGTGTGAAGCAAACTACAAGCTAGCAAATTCACAAATGAATTTCAGATAGCATAAGTACATGAGTGAAGTGGCACTATGAGGGACTAATGGCAGTATGAAGAAACAACTGTGCTAACATTAAACTAAGATATAAAAGAAGAAATATTTTATTAAATTTAACACAGCATAAATTAATGTTAGAAACTTTATTTATATAAATAACAGTCATCCTTGAAAGTCATAAAAAGCAAACTGAGAGCCAAAAGAAGCAGTAAAAACAAAATACTGTATAACTGAAAGTGGTAAAAACACAGAAAGATTGCAGCTAAAATGGATGGAAATCAGAGACATATGGTAAACGAAAAACTAGGAAGTGGGATAATGGGACAAAGGGAAGAATACCATTTTTACATAATCAAATCTTTTATATGCATTTTCAAGTATGTACAAAGCACTAAAGACTTTGATATATTGTACAGAAAGATCAAAGACAAGATGATTCTGTTTAGGCATAGTGAGTCAGATTATGTGGCAGACAGAGAAACAAAACAGTCAACTTCTGGTTTTCTGTTTTTGTTATCCCATGGACCGATAATGTGATCCTATCAACATCAAAGAATGGTGACTTTGAGCACTACAGAAGCAGAATTTGTGACAGCCAGCATCGCATTAATACGTAGCAAAAGTTGTTCCTCTGTATAACTGAGTCTGAATTAGAATTCCCATGAACCTTATAACAGCCACGTGACTAGTCTATTTCCTATATCAATATACTTTCAGTTCATGGATTACTTTCATAGGTAAGTATTTAATGTGTTTCACATTTGAACCAAGCATCATCATCAGTTTATCATTCACAGTTAATGAAATGAGTACAGAATGCTTATATTCAAGAAGTTTTTGACATTAAGCAAGTGTGCTATTCTGCAAGTTGTTGCCAATACTCCACTCCTTATATATGTTGGCCATTCATTTGCAAATGGATGAGGAGTGGGGAATTACTAACTATGGTAAGATTGCTCTGTTTATATTTACTATGGCTATTTCTCTTGCTGAGCATACTAGCTCTTGCTAGCAACATCCACCAGATCAGTTAAGGCAAATGCCTGAAACGAACCTCCGAAAAGGAGAAGGCCAATGTGCTCCCCAATCATTACCTGTAAGTGTTTGTGCTTCATCAATGAGTTCATCATCAATGGGACAACAGTCCTCAAATTTTCTTCACTTGTCAGTGTATAGGAGGTATGGTAATTGCCATCATAAAATCACAGTTCAGAAGCAGAGCAGAGTGATGAAAGATAGTATAAAGTGACCAGTACTAATGTAAATGTGTGTGCAAATGTTCAGCTGATATGATAATGTGACCTCAGATCAGTCTGGTATGAGTCATTCAGCAGATGCACAGCCATTTGTTATACCTGGTTGATTTACTTTAGGGAGGAGGATTAGGATCTAAAGTCCACTCAATAACAAGGTCATTAGAAAAAGAGCACATACTCAGATTGAGAAAGGATGTGGAAGGAAATTGGCCATGTCTTCTTCAAAGGATCCATCCTCACATTTTTCTAAAGCAATTTAGGAAAACTCAGAAAATATAAATCTGGTTGGCCATTTTCCCAAATGCGAGTTTGCTGTATTACTACAGTGTCATCTTGCTGGGTATGCAATTAAGGACCCAATAGTAAGATAATACAGCAAAACTACAATCTGAAACAATTAATCAAATGAGAAATCATTTATACAACCATTAGTTCATAAAGAAGACAGACAATTTATAAAGATTTCATGAACCAGAGGAGGTTCTACACAAGGAAAGACAGTCCTGGTCCATTCAATTCTTCCTAGATATCTGCTACTGTTACGCATGAAAAGGAGACTGAGTGGAATTTCTGAAGTCAGCCGTTAAATGTTACGAGTACTCTCCCCTGGACTGAGTCCTCCGGTAAGAAAGCACAAGAACAGAAGTACTAAGAATGTCTTATTTCTGTTGCACTGCATTCTTCCTGGAAATATATAACAGACACATGACTCAAATTCACTTTTAACCTTTAGATGTTGTGTGAGCATTGCACCAATTACACCAAGCCCCCAGATGGCATTTCACTGCTGTCTGTCATAGAATAAAGTAAATTTCTATGTAATTGTTTATTATAATTTACATTAGGCATTTGGAAATTGTCAATCCATGGACAAAAATTTGTGGTTTCAACAAATCAAGCATAAGAAGTTCTATGCACCATGAAGGTCAGATCACCACATCCACCGGTACATTCAGTATACTCTTGGAATGGAACTAGCAGCTGTCTGTGTTTCTTCATGTCATGAGAGATTTTAGTTCATTCACACCACACTATCAATTCACATACTGTAGGCTTGGCACTTGCATTTCTGTGAACATATACTGGATGGTTGAAGCTTCATCGTTTTAAAATCCAATATAATCTACACTGAATGAAGTCATGTCCATATGCTTGTACCCTCCTGAAGCAGATGATGAACCGGCAGATACCAGAAGATAAACATATCTCAACTACGCAGCAAAAGCCTACTTACAAACTTTCAGGAACCAGTTTGAAGTGAGGCATCTAGGAATATACTACAGTCGCCAATATATTGCTCCCACAGGGATAATTAAACATGTCTAGTGTAACTGAAGTGTGCACAGAGGCATTTAAGCAGTCATTCTTCCCACATTCGATTTGTGAATGGAACAGTGAGAAACTCTTTGCTGTGGAACATTGGAAAGTACTCTGTGCCATTCACTTTACAGTGGTTTGCAGGTAATGCATATACAGGGCGCTAGGGGTATGTTGTTGTTGTTGTGGTCTTCAGTCCTGAGACTGGTTTGATGCAGCTCTCCATGCTACTCTATCCTGTGCAAGCTTTTTCATCTCCCAGTACCTACTGCAACCTACATCCTTCTGAATCTGCTTAGTGTATTCATCTCTTGGTCTCCCCCTACGATTTTTACCCTCCACGCTGCCCTCCAATACTAAATTGGTGATCCCTTGATGCCTCAGAACATGTCCTACCAACCGATCCCTTCTTCTGGTCAAGTTGTGCCACAAACTTCTCTTCTCCCCAATCCTATTCAATACTTCCTCATTAGTTATGTGATCTACCCATCTAATCTTCAGCATTCTTCTGTAGCACCACATTTCAAAAGCTTCTATTCTCTTCTTGTCCAAACTATTTATCGTCCATGTTTCACTTCCATACATGGCTACACTCCATACAAATACTTTCAGAAATGACTTCCTGACACTTAAATCAATACTGGATGTTAACAAATTTCTCTTCTTCAGAAACGCTTTCCTTGCCATTGCCAGTCTACATTTTATATCCTCTCTACTTCTACCATCATCAGTTATTTTGCTCCCCAAATAGCAAAACTCCTTTACTACTTTAAGTGCCTCATTTCCTAATCTAATTCCCTCAGCATCACCCAACTTGATTAGACTACATTCCATTATCCTTGTTTTGCTTTTGTTGATGTTCATCTTATATCCTCCTTTCAAGACACTGTCCATTCCATTCAACTGCTCTTCCAAGTCCTTCGCTGTCTCTGACAGAATTACAATGTCATCGGCGAACCTCAAAGTTTTTATTTCTTCTCCATGAATTTTAATACCTACTCCGAATTTTTCTTTTGTTTCCTTTACTGCTTGCTCAATATACAGATTGAACAACATCGGGGACAGGCTACAACCCTGTCTTACTCCCTTCCCAACCACTGCTTCCCTTTCATGTCCCTCGACTCTTATAACTGCCATCTGGTTTCTGTACAAATTGTAAATAGCCTTTCGCTCCCTGTATTTTACCCCTGCCACCTTTAGAATTTGAAAGAGAGTATTCCAGTCAACATTGTCAAAAGCTTTCTCTAAGTCTACAAATGCTAGAAACGTAGGTTTGCCTTTCCTTAATCTTTCTTCTAAGATAAGTCGTAAGGTCAGTATTGCCTCACGTGTTCCAGTGTTTCTACGGAATCCAAACTGATCTTCCCCGAGGTTGGCTTCTACTAGTTTTTCCATTCGTCTGTAAAGAATTCGTGTTAGTATTTTGCAGCTGTGACTTATTAAGCTGATAGTTCGGTAATTTTCACATCTGTCAACACCTGCTTTCTTTGGGACTGGAATTATTATATTCTTCTTGAAGTCTGAGGGTATTTCGCCTGTTTCATACATCTTGCTCACCAGATGGTAGAGTTTTGTCAGGACTGGCTCTCCCATGGCCGTCAGTAGTTCCAATGGAATATTGTCTACTCCGGGGGCCTTGTTTCGACTCAGGTCTTTCAGTGCTCTGTCAAACTCTTCACGCAGTATCGTATCTCCCATTTCATCTTCATCTACATCCTCTTCCATTTCCATAATATTGTCCTCAAGTACATCGCCCTTGTATAGACCCTCTATATACTCCTTCCACCTTTCTGCTTTCCCTTCTTTGCTTAGAACTGGGTTTCCATCTGAGCTCTTGATATTCATACAAGTCGTTCTCTTATCTCCAAAGGTCTCTTTAATTTTCCTGTAGGCGGTATCTATCTTACCCCTAGTGAGATAGGCCTCTACATCCTTACATTTGTCCTCTAGCCATCCCTGCTTAGCCATTTTGCACTTCCTGTCGATCTCATTTTTAAGACGTTTGTATTCCTTTTTGCCTGTTTCACTTACTGCATTTTTATATTTTCTCCTTTCATCAATTAAATTCAATATTTCTTCTGTTACCCAAGGATTTCTATTAGCCCTCGTCTTTTTACCTACTTGATCCTCTGCTGCCTTCACTACTTCATCCCTCAAAGCTACCCATTCTTCTTCTACTGTATTTATTTCCCCCATTCCTGTCAATTGCTCCCTTATGCTCTCCCTGAATCTCTGTACAACCTCTGGTTCTTTTAGTTTATCCAGGTCCCATCTCCTTAAATTTCCACCTTTTTGCAGTTTCTTCAGTTTTAATCTACAGGTCATAACCAATAGATTGTGGTCAGAGTCCACATCTGCCCCTGGAAATGTCTTACAATTTAAAACCTGGTTCCTAAATCTCTGTCTTACCATTATATAATCTATCTGATACCTTTTAGTATCTCCAGGGTTCTTCCATGTATACAACCTCCTTTCATGATTCTTAAACCAAGTGTTAGTTATGATTATGTTGTGCTCTGTGCAAAATTCTACCAGGCGGCTTCCTCTTTCATTTCTGTCCCCCAATCCATATTCACCTACTATGTTTCCTTCTCTCCCTTTTCCTACACTCGAATTCCAGTCACCCATGACTATTAAATTTTCGTCTCCCTTCACAATCTGAATAATTTCTTTTATTTCATCATACATTTCTTCAATTTCTTCGTCATCTGCAGAACTAGTTGGCATATAAACTTGAACTACTGTAGTAGGTGTGGGCTTCGTATCCATCTTGGCCACAATAATGCGTTCACTATGCTGTTTGTAGTAGCTTACCCGCATTCCTATTTTCCTATTCATTATTAAACCTACTCCTGCATTACCCCTATTTGATTTTGTGTTTATAACCCTGTAGTCACCTGACCAGAAGTCTTGTTCCTCCTGCCACCGAACTTCACTAATTCCCACTATATCTAACTTCAACCTATCCATTTCCCTTTTTAAATTTTCTAACCTACCTGCCCGATTAAGGGATCTGACATTCCACGCTCCGATCCGTAGAACGCCAGTTTTCTTTCTCCTGATAACGACATCCTCTTGAGTAGTCCCCGCCCGGAGATCCGAATGGGGGACTATTTTACCTCCGGAATATTTTACCCAAGAGGACGCCATCATCATGTAATCATACAGTAAAGCTGCATGCCCTCGGGAAAAATTACGGCTGTAGTTTCCCCTTGCTTTCAGCCGTTCGCAGTACCAGCACAGCAAGGCCGTTTTGGTTATTGTTACAAGACCAGATCAGTCAATCATCCAGACTGTTGCCCTTGCAACTACTGAAAAGGCTGCTGCCCCTCTTCAGGAACCACACGTTTGTCTGGCCTCTCAACAGATACCCCTCCGTTGTGGTTGCACCTACGGTACGGCTATCTGTATCGCTGAGGCACGCAAGCCTCCCCACCAACGGCAAGGTCCATGGTTCATGGGGGGGGCTAGGGGTATAAGCGTAGATATTTCTACTGATGGCTAAGGACAGTGTACTGAACAACATTACATCAGTATTTACTTCCTTTGCATGAGTAGTATGTTTTCAGCTTGGTTAGTACCTCTAATTATGCACGACACATGTAAGCAGCAGGTCAGGGATTGAAGTGGGGACAAGTGGACACAAAATTGATAGTCTATACTGACAAGTATAATCCACTTTGCAGAGCAGTTAAGGCCTTGCAGAAAACATCAGGTACTAAATCATGTGATACGTTTGTGGGAAGGCTGTTAGACACATAGGAAAAATAACCAACACACTGAAGTATGTACATATTAAGATACCAACGAATCACAATATTTGTATCTTTGCCCCAACACCCTACAAATGTAGAAGGTTCATCCAATGAAAGCAAAGACCGCAAATAATAAATAACTACAACAACCCACAAAATCAAACAATGGAAAATCCAGGACAGACTACTGACAGTATTATGAAAAGGATAATTGCTACTCATCACATAGTGGAGATGCTGAGTCGCAGAGAGGCACAACAAAAGACCGTCAAAAAAGTAAGCTTTCAACCAAAAAGGTAAGCACAGTTCACTTACACATGACCACAGTCTCTGGCTGCCGAGGCCAGACTGTGAGTAGCAGCATGTGATGGGAGAAGTAAATTGAGTGGTGGGGGTAAGGAAGAGGCTGGGGAGAGGACGGGAAGGGGGAGGGACAACAGGGGAGGGTGGGAGATGGTAAAGTGCAGCTTGTGGGAGCTTACAAGGACAAAGTGGGGAGCTAGGTGCAGTCAGGAGGTTGAATGGAGGACAGAAGGCGGGGAGCAGGGAGGGGGGCGGAGGGAGGGAGGGGGAGAAGGAGAGAAGTAAAAACACTGTGGTAGCACTGGTGGAATAGAGGACAATGTAGTGCTGGAATAGGAATAGGGAAGGGGATAGGTGGGTAAATGACAATGACTAACAAAGATTAAGACCAGGAAGGTTACAGGAATATAGGATATACTACAGGGCAAGTTCCCACCTATGTAATTCAGATAATCTGGTGTTGGTGGGAAGGATCCAAATGGCACAGGCTGTAAAGCAGTCACTGAAATGAAGAATGTCATGTCAGGTGGCGTGTTCAGCAACAGGGCAGTACAGCTGTTTCTTGGCCACAGTTTGTCAGGGCAATTCATGCAGACAGAGCTTGTTGGTCGCCATGCCCACATAGCATGCAGCACAATTGTTCGAGCTTAGGATGCTCATGACTGGACTGGAGTAGGTGGTGGTGGGTTGATGTATGGGGCAGGTCTTGTGTCTTGGTCTATTAAAGGAATGTGAGCCCTGAGGTGAGTGTCTGGGAGCAGGGGTTGTGTAGGAATGGATGACTATATTGTGTAGGCTCAGTTGGCGGCAGAATACCAGTGTGAGAGGGGTGGATAGGACATTTCTCATTTTGGGGCATGACAAGAGGTAGTCAAAACCCCTGTGGAGGATGTGATTCAGTTGCTCCAGTTGTAGGTGGTACTGAGTCATGAAGGGAATGCTAATCTGTGGCTGGATGGTAGGACTTTGGGAGGTGATGAGTGACTGGAGATATAAGGCACGGGACACCTGTTTTTGTTACCATCTGTGAAGACCTCATTGAGACCCTTGGTATAAATGGATAGAAACTGCTCGTCAAAACAGATCTGACTGCCATGGGTGGCTAGGCTGTATGGAAGGGACTTGGTGCTATGGAATGGGTGGCAGCTGTCAAAGTGGAGGTATTTCTGGTGAGTGGTAGGTTTGATGGATGGAGATACTGATGTAGCTATCTTTGAGGTGGAGGTCAACATCAAGGAAGGTGGCTTGTTGAGTTGGGGAGGACCAGGTGAAGCAAATGGGGGAGAAGGTATTGAGGTTCTGGAGGAAATGTGGATAGGGTGTCCTCACCCTCAATCCAGATCGCCAAGATGCCATCAATGAATCTGAACCAGGTGAGAGATTAGGGATTCTGGGTGGTTAGAAGGGTTTCCATCATGTGCTGCTGCCCGCAGTCTGGCCTTGGGAGCCAGAGCCTGTGGTCATTGTGTGTGTGTGTGTGTGTGTGTGTGTGTGTGTGTGTGTGCGCGCGCGCGCGTACCTAATCAAGGCCTTTCTGGCCAAAACCTACTCTTTTGACAGTCTTCTTGTTGTGCCTATCTGCAGCTCAGCATCTCCACTATATGGTGAGTAGCAACTTTCCTTCTCATAATATTGTTACATTCCATTCCGGATATTCCATTGTTTGAACAATGTATTATATTTCTTTATACTGAGAATAAATTGCTAATTCCTGTACCCACCAACAATCCACTGCAAGTCTTCCTGCATTTAGCTATAATTTTCTTGCATAGCAATTTCTCCATATACAACAGCATGAACTGCAAACAGTCTCGTGGAGATTCTAATGTTATCTACTAGGCCATTTGCAGATACCGTAAATGGTTATTATCCTATAACACTTGCCTTGGGTACGCCCAAAGGTATTTTTACATCTTGAGATTTCTCTCCATTAAAAATGACATGTTTTCTATTAACTAGAAACTATTCAATCCAATCATAAAGCCAGTCTGATTTTCTGTATGCACATACTTTGCTCTTGAGGAAAGAGTGGGGAACTGTGCTGAATGCATTCCAGAAGTCAGGGAACATGACCTTAGCCTGGGCACCAGTATCTATCACCTATTGGTTCTTGTGAATAAACAGCATAGCATTGGTTCCCCACAACGCTGTTTGTGGAATTCATGTTGATAACTACAGAACATAATTTCAGTCTCCTGTAAGTATTGGTAACATAAAATGTGTTCCAGAACTCTTTAACAACTTGACTCAGAGCTATAAGCCTATAGTCGTGCATATATTTTTCCAATTACTTGGTGCACTTCGCTCCTCCACCAACCTATGATGATGAGTGCTAGAAGAGCTGCAATTTCTGTCTAATATTCTACAGAGAATCTTAAAGATATTCCATCAGGTCCAGTACCCTGTCACCTGATGAGTGGTTTTAGTTGATTTCCTACTTTGATATCTGTCAGAGAAACCTCAGTATGACCTTCCTTGGTGAAACAATTTCGGTAGAAGAAATTCAGTATTTTTGCCTTCTATTTGTCACCCTCTGTTTTGGTGCCATTATGGTCTCTAAGTGACAGGACAGATGGCTTTATTCTGTTTAGTGATTTAACATGGACTAAAACTGCTTGGGGTTTTCCGTCAGACTGGTACATAAAAATTTACTTTTGAATCTGATGAATGTTTCACCTAAGGCTATTCTTTGGACAAATTTGACTTCTCTTGGGTTTTATTTTGACAAAACTTTTGATACAATTAAATCTGCAATGAAGCTCTTTTTGCATTTAGAACAGCCTTCTAACATAACTGTTGAACCATGGTGGCTTTTTTCCATCCCTCACTGATCTGCTCGGTACATACCTGTCTTAAGTCATAATGTACAATACCCCTGAACTTTAACTATTTCTACTCAACATTTCCAGTCGTTAGAGATGAATTTCTGATGGTGTCTGCTCTGGTCATCTGAAAGCTGTTTCTTTGCACACTTATTAAACAGGAATATCATCCTACCTTTCTTTAGATTCCAGCTGATATCCATAGTCAGTTATGCTGTCATGGCCTCATTCTGACTTGATTCCCTGCTTTATGCTAATCAAGTCAAAAAGTTCGAGCTTGTTCTTGAAATCTAAGATGTTACCCTAACAAGCCAGTTTTTGATTAAATGCTCAAGGACGTTTTTGGATACGGCATTCAGAAGTTGACTGGACAGTCCACAGGTGTGCCGCCAGTTCAAAACCTCCAGTGATACACTATGAACTGGCAGTATACCACAGACTGTTCTATCAATTCCACATGATTTCATTCACCTACTACCCACCACTTGAGTCTCACAGTCTACAGCTTGAAAGTTGAAGACTCCTCATAATATTATAACATACACGGCAAATTTATGCACAATCTTCTCCAGATTTTCCTTGAAGTCCTTTGCCACTACTGTTCCTGAGGCAGGGGTCAATGAAAGCATCAAACGACCATCTTTGATCCACATTTGGAATCCCTGTTAACCACACTAGAGATTACAGCTACAAAAATGCATCGACCACCAATGTCCAGACTATCTCTGATACACATTGCAATTAGAAGTTAGAATTTCATTGCCATTAATGTATGCTTTCAGCCTGCTTTCTGTCTTTAATACTACGTAGCCATTACTACCATTTATATGGGGGACTAGTTCTAGGATCCTTCCATGGGTGCTTCTGCAGTTATATTCACCTTCTTTTTCTCCTACCTGCCATGATGAATACTTCTTTCTCTGATTCATGTAGCTGTGTTTCTACTCTTTCTGCAATAAAAACATTTATCAGGATTGTGGACGGATTTCACATGTGTATGCCAGGCATACCGTTTCCTTAATAGCTACTTTCTGTGCGTTGTGTGACCCCCAGCCTATTAAGAGATGCTACAATTCTCCACACAATAGTAGAGGACAGAAAATCTGCAACCAAGGTTGTTACAAAATCATCTGAACCTCTGATTTAAGCCTTCCACTCAGCTCGAAACCAAAGGACCATGCTCGGTATCACAGTGAACTTTTGTGTGTTTTAAGTCCGATGAGTATAAAGTCAAATCTGTACATAGTTTTCAGAGTATAGAAAATGTCAAGATGTTGAATATTGTCTGAATGTGCCACATGTGCAACAGCCAATTATTACATACAGCATAGTTTAACTGAACAACATCGAATGATCACCCTGGCTTAAGAGTTAGTTGTCCTACGAGCGATCAGAAGCAAATTTTGTGCTTATTTTGCTACTTGGGCACATGTATTGACTAAATGTTGGCAAATGTATAATTCCTAAGATTTTCAAAAGAACATGGGACACATGGCCAAAGGAAAGCACTTAAAGCGCACTGACAAAAACAGTGCCTTGCTTAAAGACACTGAATTATTATTTTGGAGGAAAAGATTTCCAGCTCTGTCTGGTTTATCAAATTTAGATTTTTGTTTACACTTTCTCCAAACAACTTAAGACAAATACAAAATAGCCATGATGAATTTCCAGATCTCATCCACTGATCATGTTGTTGAGGGGACCCTTCTCTTCCTTTTTGTGTGTTCCACCACCAGAAGGGACCTTCTATCAAGTCATCTTAATCACAAGCTTTTTGTGGGGAGTCCCCATTTCAGACACTATTATGTCCATAGTACAGACTAAAGGTAGCTCTATAGTATTTCTGCCTCTTCCTTAATGGCGAAGAAAACATTCCCGAGTTTAAGTCCCAAGAAGTCTATGCGCCTGTCTATAGATGCGCACTTTTACAAAGACAATGATGAGCTCAATATGCAGATATTCACAACTCCCACATTTATTTTCCTCAGCAAGATCATCATCTTACAAATTTTTTAGCATTATACAACTTCACTTATTGTTAGAGATGGTAATCCATTTGCTACTTACATGATTAGTTGAAAGAAGTTGGTGTGCATTGAGACTGTTACCCAAAATTTATTTTACCAGATTTTATAAAACTGAAATACAATACTTTCTTTTTTAGTTATTTGATATGTTTCCCAACACCAAAACATGTTTATATAGGGAGTTTGGCACAAAAAATAAACAACAGAGAACAATGGAAGCTCTTAATGTATTTTTTATGCAAAATAAAAGCAATAAATCTTGTGAGATGCTAACAGTAAGTTTAATTTTCATACTACACAATTCCTGAACTCTAAAAGAGATTGCATAAGAGAACGACTGCTATGCAAAATAAATTTTTGACCCATAATTATACTGATTTTATAGAGAGGGAAATTCAATTTAAGAAATTCTTACAATGACAAGAGAGAGAAATGCTGGACTTCAGGAGCCACAACTTAAAATACAAAACAGTGCACCAAGTTTTCGGAACTTGTTGCAGACAGATCACATGGACAAACCAGTTATCTGTGAAAATGTTTCTTTCCTCTGTCTCTCTTTCCCCTTTTAACAGTTTTAACAGGTAGGGCTCCCTCTTAGTCTAATGTGTGCTTTGTGTGTGTGTGTGTGTGTGTGTGTGTGTGTGTGTGTGTGTGTAAATTCTAATAGTGGAAAGTCCAGGCTGGAATAATGACAGTATTATAAAAGTATGCATTGCTATCCACCATACAGAAGAAATGTTGAGTTGCAGGAAGGCACAACAGAAAGACTGCTAGGTATTTTGTGCAAGAAGCTTTCCTCCAAAGGAGAAAACACACACACACACTCACACTCACACACAAACACACACAAACCACTGTCTTTGGCCACTGCGTCTGTCTATAGTGACCAGAGACTTTGTTTTTGTGTGTGTGTGTGTGTGTGTGTGTGTGTGTGTGTGTGTGTGTGTGTGTGTGTTTGCGCCTGTCTGTGAGACAACGTCTTCTCTACACGGTGGGCCAAAATCTGTTCTTTTAATGATTTTAAGAGTTCAAAACATTGTGACCTCGAAGTGGCAGCTACTACATTAGGAAACAGGTTAAATGTTACAACAACATTACCTGAAAACCTTGGATGGTGCGGTAATATGGATCAAGGAAGATTCCAGCAAGTGAGCACACCTGGGCTGTCCTGTCCCATCCATCTGAACAATGTACCACCACACTCACTCCAGATTCCACAGCTTCCGCAATAAACAGAGATGTTTCTAGAACTGCCTTCACATGTCTCAGCCAACATGAGGACTCTATACCACCCAAAAAGCTGCCCATTGAAGGAGCTTTCAACTCACAAGCTGCAACAGAGAAAAACACTTCATACTTCTACAACAAACAAAATTGCTGCTTTTTCTGAAAACTTTAGGTTCCTCTGAGGAAACTAACATTATTCTACAACAAGATACAAGTAGTTTTGTCATATACATGCGGCTCGCTGGTCACTTATAAAATCTGGTACAGATGTCTGTGAAAATGCACTTCAATTCATCCTTAGCAAATGTGATGAAGCGTATGACTACCCAGGTGACATGAAGGTGATGCTCTCAAGAAATTAAATAGTTCTCTCATTATCAAAAGAATAAATATCAGTTGAAGTGTGGAATAATGAAGCCAGCACACACACGAGACTGTTTATCAGAGAAAGTGCTCCTGCCTGAAAGAGCTGTGTCCTGTTTAGATGAAGGTAACTTCTTTTCAGCCTGTGATCCTTTGCTGGCATTTCAGCGTAGTGCTCAGTAAGTGGAATGGGCTCATGAACATTGTCACTGAACTATGGAACAATGTCAGAGTGGAACATGGCCCAATAAATTCTAATTGTACTGAGTTGATGGGAATGTGAGATTGTGGCATATGTTCCTTGAAGCTATAGATCATGCATATCACTAGCATCGTCCCCTGGCAGAAGGTGGCCAACTTAGGGTCTGAGTTGTGCTCACATGGTCACACAGGCCTATGGCTACACTGAAAAAAATTACGTTTTTAGACATAAAACACACACTTTTTTTTACCAATCTGAGAAATTTTCTCCTTCCCTTGATAAACAATGCATTTCTTTTCTTTGAACAGCAGCTCAGTTAACACATTCATCCCTGAATAAAAACACACTTTTCCAGCAACATCCTAATGACCATAAAAATCTTGGTTACTAATGAAAGATTCATTGGTAACTAATTCCTATTCCAAAAATGTTAAACACTAATGTAAACTGGTTCCAGCACACACAGAGAGTGAAGCACTGTGGACAATGGACTTATGTTCTCATATTACACTAACTCCATAGGACTAGAATTTTTATCCTAAATGAAATCACTAACAAATGGGTTTACAGATATAGAGGTACTAGTACTAGCTGACATAGCCTGTATACCTGATTAAAACAATTTTGTGACTGACATTTCAGCAAGTCTAGTGGAGTGGTAGTGGGGAGGGAGAGAGCGGGCTGGGGAGAGGGAGGGGGGGGAGGGGGAGTTTCCAGCAATACCACTAACATTTTATTTAAGCTATATATGAAAGCACAAAATGTGCATTCTACATCTTATTTGACTTCATAAAAATCTTACATGCAGCAATGTGATCATTAGAAGCAACTGTTTTCTTTTGACAATGTATGACCACAATAGTTTGGCACTGCACGATTACAATAATCTAAGAATTACTTTATGGAGCTTGCAGAACGTAATTGGTTCCACTGATTTAGACTGAAGTAGTAAAAGTTGCAGAAATCACATAACAGGAAATCCAGGATGGTGTAATGAAAATGAATACAGAGAAGTTTCCTTATTCCTACACAGAGCTCACTTGTCAGTCCCAAATAATGTTCCTGTGGTACTGCCTGGATCATGGAATCCCCTCAAATGGACTTACCATCAACCCATCTCCAGCTGCAACCCCTCCTTCCACAGTGATCTCTATCTTTTCAGATTCCCCCAGTCCTTAGCCCTCACCAACCTAGTCCTGCAGAACCATGAAAATCATGCCCAAACCACCTTGAAATACCACCTCTCTGTCAACAAAATTCTCCTACTCTGCAATCCCAAACTCCTGTAATCCATTTCTCACAATGAAACTCTTGCTCTCAGTAACTAGAGCAATAAGCACAATGCCACCTCAAAAAACTCTCCGACCTTTCAATCTCCCACTCCTGTCTTGGACTACTATACACCACCTCTATAACAGCCTCCAAACCTCTCCCACATCGCCTCATAGCTGAAAAACCCTGCCTCACAGACCTAATATATTAAGCACACCCTCAGAAAGTTGCTCATACCACCATACAGAACCCTGAACCTAAACTGACCCAAAGTACAGTCCTCCAAAAGCCTCAATTCCATGTAACAGTCATTTCCAAAGCCCTTACGTTTTGCTCCACTAGCTGAGTCAATCATGCTGGACTTTTTGAAGACCACATCTCCTTCTCCCTGTCCCTACAGCGGAAACATGTTTTCGTCACCAACCCTACCAATCAGACTCAACCCAAAACCAATGTTGAACCCTGTCTGACTCAGTTCACTCTCCCACCCAGCTGTAATCCACCCCCAACTAACCACAAATCACCCCTGTTAATATTCCAGAATATCTTAACCTCACAACTTGCCTCACCATCATTCCTCAAATCCCTCAACATGGGAGCTGACCTTATGCCCACAGAAAGACCCGCAAGTCACCACCTAAAATCTGTCCTGCTGGCAGAGCCTCCACCACTGTGGTTTTGAACCACAGAGATAACCTGGGAAAAGGACTCTGCCAGCTGTCACCTTCCCAGAACCTTCCCCCTGAGTCCATCTCTCCCCTCATCCCTACCACTCACTGCACTCCTACCTTCTACATGCTTCCTAATATCCGTAACCCATCCACATAGATTGCCCCATTGTGACTGGGTACATTGCCACCACAGAAAATCACTGTTCTTATGGATCAACACCTTCAGCCTACTACCCGTAATAACCTACCTACTGATATAGAAGTCACCAACCATTTCCTCCACTGTTCCTGTTCCTTTACCATATGGTGCCCTGCTCATCACTAATGATGCCACATGCCTTTACACAACCATCCCTAATGCCTATAATCTTGTAGCTATTGAACAATATCTTTCCCAACACCCAACTGATTCCAAGACTATAACCTCCTTCCTGGTCACTATGACCAACCATATTCTCATCCACAATTTTTTCACCTTTGAAGTCATCACCTACAAACAAATTTGTGGTACGGCAATGGGCACCATCCTATGTCAATATTCATGGGCCACCTAAAGGAATCCTTCTTAACCATCCAGAATCTCAAACCCCTCCCACTGATGACATCTTCATGATCTGGATGGAAGGTGGGGACACCCTAACCACATTCCTTTATAGCCTCAATACCTTCTCCCCCATTTGCATCACCTAGCCCTACTCAACCCAACAAGCTACTTTCCTCAATGTTGACCTCCACCTGACAGATGCAGATTTCATTATCTCTGTCCATATCAAACCTACCACCTATCACCCACCAGCCATACCTCCATTTCAGCAGCTGCCACCTATTACATACCAAGAAGTCAATTCTATAAAGACTAGCCACCCATAGCCATCACATCTGTAGTGACAAGCAGTCCCTTTCCAAACATACCAAGGGCCTAACTGAGGCTTTCGCAGACTGAAATTACTCTCCCTACCTTGTAGAGAAACAGATCTCCCATGCCTTCTCTCTCCAGTCACACACCACCTCCCAGAGTCCCACCATCCAGCCACAAACGAGCACTTTCCTCGTGACTCAGTACCAACCAAGGCTGAAGCAATTGAACCACATTCTCTGCCAGGATTTCGACTACCTCTCATCATGCCCTGAAATGAGGAATGTCCTACCCATTATACTTCCCACCCCTTCCACAGTGGTATTCCACTGCCCACCAAACCTACACAATAACATTTTCCATTCCTATTCCATATCTATCACCAACCCCATTGTCACATATCTCACATCCCTGTAATAGGCCTAAATACTGTACCATATATCCTCCTACCATCATATAATCCAGTCTAGCCACAAGCATCACCTATACCACCAAAAGTAGGACTACCTGTGAAAGATGCAACAACTGTGTTGCATTCTACAGACAAATGTGGAACACCCAAAAATAAGAGGCAATAAATAAATTCCATGTGAAGGCCATACAGCCCAGAATCAGTATGTCAATCACGCAAAGTCTTGCAGGGAGCACTGAAGCAGGCTTCCCACTGACAAAACAGGTTAAAGGTACCTCTCGGGTAAAATAACAAGTTGTCTGTCCTCATGAACGGCCACCAACAAACTGTGGCCAAGAGACAGTTGGACCATACAGATGCTGAGCTGTCCAAGACAATGTTCTTCACTTCAATGATTGCTTCACAGCCTGCACCATCTGGATCCTCCCTAGCAACAGCATGTATTCTGAAATGTGCAGATTGGAGCTCTCCTGCAATATATCCTACTTTTCTGTAGGCTTTGAAGGGTCAGAATTACTTGTAGACAAGGATGTGCAGTTATGGACTTCTTCACACAGCAGGACAAGTTATTTTACCCGAGAGGTACCTTTAACCTGGTGTGTCAGTGGGAAGCCTGCTTCAGTGCTCCCTGCAAGACTTTGCGTGATTGACATACTGATTCTGGGCTGTATGGCCTTCACATGGAATTTGTTTATTGCCTCTTATTTTTGGGTGTTCCACATTTGTCTGTAATGAAAAACTGGTTGCAGATCACCAGCTCATAAAATTTGTGTTTTAAATTTATGAGAAGCTGTATTTTTCATGCAATTCTGCAAAGTTAAGGAGTGCATTTTCACAGTAGAAAGGTTTATTGTGCATGTTAAATGAAAATTCTACTGATAATAGTCCATCACAATTACAGCAGCACTCGAAATAAAACCACAGAAACAATGTTTGATACTGAAATACACAAACCATGAGCATTACCACTTAAGATTATGATACTGTTTTTCAAAATATTGTTATTTTATTTGCAATTTGTAACTGAAAGCAGACAACTGTCATTACAGAATTCTGTTACTAAGAGACTGACAAATCATGAGTGAAATACAAATAATGAAAGTAGTAAAGTAATCATTAGTTACATAGTTGAGATACTGGGCCGCTGACAGGCACATAAACGAGATGTAATATTTGTGTGTGTGTGTGTGTGTGTGTGTGTGTGTGTGTGTGTGTGTGTGTGTGTGTGTGTGCTGCTGCTGCTGTTAATCAGTGAGCTCAGAGAGAGAAAAACGTCGTCTGAAAGTTTAGTGGTAATTTCAGTTTCGTTTATGTGCCTGTTAGTTGCTCAGAGAGTCTTCCATTCACTGAAATTTATCAGATAGTAACAATTTGTTACAGAGATTTAGTTTGCAGAAGCAAAAACATAATTCACATATTTATATTATAGATAAATTAAGAGAGTGCCAAAATGTTCACCATACAGTGATTTCAGAGGTTTCCTCAGAATGCTAGGTAAAATATTTATTTTTTAGTGGCCGATCGGCTAAACAACTGAAAGTGTAGCACATCCATTGCATTTTTCAAGCTCGTCTTCTGCTACTGACTTATTCTTTGTTAAACAAAAAATTATTCTTTATACACTGGCAAGACATTTTTAAGCAGTTACAAACCATGCAAAGTAGTATGTATTTAGCACAAATAGTCTGAAAACACTTCAGTGATATGAATAGTAAGGTAAAAACCATTAAATTTAATGTCACACTCTTTAATGAGACTATGTAGAAATACAATTTTTCTTTATAGACTGATCTGATTATTCTTAAAATGAAAAAATGTTTGTCACACAATTCTCAGAAACATAACTGGCAATCACAAAATTTATGTTGCACTGCCTATCCAATTCTGTATATGACATTTTAATGTATACAAAGTCAGTTGTTCATTCATCCATAGATTCTTCAAGTATATATCTATCACTGTCTATTTCCTGGATCAGAATAAGGAAGGAGAGAGGCTGATTGGGTCTCAACCATCTGGAAAAACAGTATCACCAAGCACTGAGCAGCAGTAAAACAACTCAAACAGCTAAGGAATCCTACGGCTTCAGTGTATGAAGTACTTAGAAGGCTTTTTGTTACCTCAGTGAAGGAAACGTCACAGACAAACATCCAGTAACTATGTTAGGGTGCATGCCAAAGGCATCTGTCCCCAATGAAAGGGCACCCTCAAAAGGTATGTGAAACCAATGGGAAACTACCACATTTACAAAGTCACAGAAAAATGGCATAAATAGCACAAGTCCTTCTATTATAAAAATTATTTCTGTATGTAAACTAGTTCCCTGTTTGCATGTCCAGATGGGAGGTGCTAAGGGAGCCCACACTGAAACAAAATGAGAAATAAGAACACAGAGTGTAGATCGTATTACAAGTGAGAAAGCTGGAGAATCTGAAGGTGTAAATGAGACAAAAACAGGGTGCCTATAATGAGAATCTCTTAAATGAGATGGGAGCAAAAGAAAGAATTTATAAGTGATGAAATCAGAATATTTTATCCAGGAGGAACATGAAAAGAAATTCACAATATTGTCATAATATTAAGACCAAAACTCAAGCTAATTTGATATCAGTGAGATATCTAGAGGAAATGTTGATGGCAATGAAAATCCACAGGAAAAAAAGAAGTGATAATACAAATGCATATGTCACACAGCAGTCAACTTGATAAGGAAGTAAACGAACAGTATAATACTGAAGGTGGAGGTATAATGACTGGAATGCAGAACTGGGCAAAGGCCAAGAAATAAGAACTGTGAAAAAGTACACGTTAGGAAAAGGAATGACGAAGAAGAGCTCTTGGTGGACTTTTGCAAAAGATACTCCTGAATTATATGTTGTACATACAACACATAAGACAAGATAACTTCAACTAGTATAAGGATAGCTGCTACCCAACATCTCCATCAGATACCAGACTTACTACAGGAAAGACTTCGAAATTTTTTGAAAAATATTAAAAGATTACCAGGAATGGATGTCAATTCGAATTATGTTCTCTTTATAGGAGAAATAACTATCTGACTGCAAATGAGAAAATTTAATGTTGAAAGATTTTAAAAAGGAAGAAGTAAGGAAAGCTAGATGGCTGCTTATCATAAGAAAGACAAATTAATGATATGAGTATAATAGAAAGAAAAATTCCACATGGGGAAAATAAATATAAAAAACAAAGACGCTGTGACTTACCAAACGAGAAAGTGCTGGTAGATAGACACAATAAAAAACACACAAACACACACACAAATTTCAAGCTTTCGCAACCCAAGGTTCCTCCATCAGGAACGAGGGAAGGAGAAGGAAAGACGAAAGGATGTGGGTTTTAAGGGAGAGGGTAAGGAGGCATTCAAATCCCGGGAGTGGCAAGACTTACCTTAGGGGGAAAAAAGGACAGGTACACATATGCACACACGACCGCAATCTCTGGCAGCTGGAGCCAGACTGCGAGCAACAGAGCATTATTAGAGAGGCAACAGGGGTAATGAGGGAGTTGGATAGGGAGGGGAAGGGATAGCAGGGCAGGGGTGGGCGATGGTAAACTGCTGCTGGGAGCACGCAGGGACAATGTGGGGAGTGGTGCAGGTCGCCCACCCACAGTTACTACTTTTTTGATGTATGCTTCCAGCAGCACTTTATATCCCCCACCCCTCCCTGCTATCCCTCCACCTCCCAATATGCCAGCATCTTCCTTACCCCCACCCAGTTGCCGCTCCATAACGCCCTGCTGTTGGCAGTCTGGCTCCAGCTGCCAGAGATTGTGGTCGTGGTCGTGGTCGTGGTTGCGCGCGCGCGCGCGTGTGTGTGTGTGTGTGTGTGTGTGTGTGTGTGTGTGTGTGTGTGTGTGTGTGTGTACTTTTGATAAAGGCCTTGTTGGCCGAAAGCTAAAACTTTCTGACAGTCTTTGAAGAGACCACTTAAAGCCCATTGGACAGAAGGCGTTGTAGTTGTGAAGGAATGAAGACAGGGTGTCTTGACCCTGAGTCCAGATTATGAAGATATCACAAGTGAACCTGAACCAGACTAAGGGTTTGGTGTTTTGGGAGGCTAGAAAGATCTAATCTAGATAGTCTATAAACATGTAGGCATGGGGGGTGGAGGGGGGGGCGGATGGGGTGCCATGCAGGTGCCCATGGCTGTGCCGCAGATTTGTTTGTATACCTTCCATTCAAAGGAGAAGTAGTTGGTTTGGAGTCTGAAGGACGCTGGGAAAGGTAGTGTTCAATAGTGGGCATGAGGTATATTGGAGTGTAGGGAAGTGGCATCAACAGAAACGAGTCGAGGTCTAGGAGGTAAAGGGATGGGGATGGTGGAGAGTTGGTGAAGAAATTGGTTGGTATCTTTGACATTGGAGGCCAGATTAAGGGCAACTGGAGGTGCTGGTCAATGGGTGCCAAAATCCTTGCAATGAGGGCAGAATAACCAGCCACAATACAGCGTTCAGGATTTTTGAGTTTGTGGATTTTGGGGAGCATTTAGAAGATTGGTGTGCAGGGTGTCATAGGGGTGAGGAGAAAAACGGTTTCTGGGGAGAGGTTGTAGGAAGGGCCTAAAGCTTTAAGCACAGACTACAGGTTGCGTTGTACTTTTGGGATGGGATCACTCTGGCAGAGTTTATAGGTGGAAAAGTCAGATAATTGGCAGAGGCCTTCTGTCAGGTCACTGTGATTCGTAACAACAGAGGTGGAACCTTCGTTGCAGGCAGGATGATTAGGTCAGGATTTGTTCTGAGGTTGTGTACGGCTATTCTTTCTTCTGCTGGAAGATTTGTGTTCTGAGGAAGGAATGAGGTTGAGTTACACAGGGTGCATGAGAAATGACTAATACTTGAAACAAGAAGACAAAAAGAAATTTGTTAGGAGACTGAGTGAGAAGAGACGGTGTCATGAAGGATGCACTGCAAAGAATGGTGACACAGATGAGGATCAGAGGAGGAAGAACAATAACAGGTAACTGATGTCATCAGGACAAATAAATTACACATAGTTACAAAATTATGGTGGAAAAGTGGGAGGACTAGAAAATACTGAACTTGCAATAGTAAAGCTAGCTGATCAGAAAAAAAGAAGAAGAAGAAGAAGAAGAAGAAAGAGAGAGAGAGAGAGAGAGAGAGAGAGAGAGAGATAATGGTGACCACCACCACCACCACATCCATATCTTATGTAGTATGACGCTACCACATTGGATGTGAACTGTTGTCTGCACTGTTACCCATCCATGAGCTTCAAACTGTATTATCACACTCATTCATTCACATGTCTCATTCTCAATCACACACATAATTTAGATATTCGTCCTTCATTCAGCAAGCTGTTCAATAATTTATTTCTAAGCTCTTTTGCCAATAGCTCAGCATGATAAGACATGCATTTATTCTTAGTATCAGCATTTTGCATTCCATTTGCAGTGTTTCGAAAATTTCCGTGCAAATTCTAGAATCACTCAACCTTCCACTGTCTTGAACAAATGATATACTAGATGTGAGTGGAAGAAAGGAACCCTATCTACTGCGCATCTCCTGTCTGTGTGTGAAGGTTTGAAGTTTGTCGTACGATGACAGTAGACACAGTGGTCGAACAGCACCAACAAGTACCTGTCTGTCAGGCCATGGAAGTCATAATGAAAGTGCACGGCCAAATCAAGGAACTTCCGTAGTATTCTGTGCTGTTTTGTAACTGTGACTATTGATAGTGACGAAAGAACAACTGAGTGGAAAAAGATTTTTAGTAACTTTTAACTTGGACTTGCTAGAGGCAAGAGAGGTGTAGGATTTCTGTATAATAAGAGTTGTGGTTAGCAAGCCAACTCTGTTGTAAATTTAACTGTGTTTCTAACGTTTGGACATGCGAGTAGACTTACTTAACAGTATTTATTCATCTGGAGAGTGAGATTTGTAAACGTTTGGTGTTTAAATATACGTTGTTATGTGAAGTAAAAGAAACTGTGTACATCTACTTATTTTTATAAGTACAAAGAGTCTTGAGAAATTCCTGTTCCCAGCAATACACTGCGGAGAAGAAGAGAAAGGGAGTTTGCAGCAGCAGGCTAGCCACCTAGGAAAGTCGGCTGAACATCTCAAGTCAGTCTTATCATTAAAGAAGTTTAAGTTTTCATACATACTTCACCACTTCAAGTCGTCCAAAAGTTACACATTTTAAAACCATTACCTTTGTATTACACGAAACACTACAATGTGAGCTGTCATCTGCTATGTCAATTGAAGTATGTTCTTTAAGTACATTCCATGAAAACTTTTAGCATGTATACATTGCCTACCAGAAGATCACTGAAAATTCAAATACCTGGTTGTTGCAAGTGCTCTCTCTCTCTCTCTCTCTCTCTCTCTCTCTCACACACACACACACACACACACACACACACACGAATTATTTATATATATATAATAGAGGGAAACATTCCACGTGGGAAAAATATATCTAAAAAGAAAGATGA